>NC_057799.1:93583169-93813219 GCF_018294505.1 Triticum aestivum
CCGGCAAAGCCGCCCTCTCCGCCGCGCCGATACATCGGCGCCGCGGTTCGGCGATCCTCTCGTTCTCACAGTACGCTCTCGTAGAGTGCCGTCCTCTAGCCGTGCGGTCCACCTCTGGCTACGTTCTTGTGGAGGCGCACGGCGGTCAGCGCCGCCACCGCTGGCGACATTCGTGTGCAGACGCACGGCGGCCAGCTTCTCCCACGGTACGCGCATTCTAGACTGAGGCCCCGTTCATGTCGGTGTAGCGTTGAATGTTAGCTGATAGATGCTGTTAATCTCACTGTTTGCCGAAGTAGTTTACTGTCAATATGCTCTGCTTAAGAAGCTTCCTTGCCCTGTTCTGCAGTCAATCTACTTAGCTGAGATGGCATGCCAAGGCCGATTAGTTGCTAAAATATCCTGCCATATATTTATTGTGACGTAGATTGCCATGGTCTAGTAGCCAATCTGTTAGGTGAAATAGCTCTACACCGTTTTATACTCGATCTTTGTTGCTGCGATGGCCTTCGATAGTTCGATGGCTGTGTGCTCGGCCTCATTGACTGCTGAAACAGCCTGCCATAATTTGGCACTCAAATCTGTTTGCTGAATTAGCTTTACATATATTTCGTTACTTAGATCTCCTCGTCCAAATATCTTGCCATAGCTTTAGACATCGACCTAGGTATTTTTTCTGGACTTCATAAAAAAGCATATATGTTTTTCCTGTAATATCTAGTAGAAGAACTAATTTGTATGTCTAACAGATGGACAGGACTTGGATAACTTCTGCTCGAAGATTCTCCGCTGCATATGTCGAGGGGGTTGAAAACTTCATGAACTTTATCAGAGCTGAGTACGGTGGTCCGAAATCAGATGTGCTCTGCCCGTGTAGCAGTTGTATGAATTCAGTTACAAGACCCCAGTCAACTGTGCAAAATCATCTACACTTGTATGGGATGTCGGTCACATATACTAGGTGGGTTCATCATGGTGAAGCTGTGAACGTCAATGTTATTGACTACGTGGAAGCAGCAGATCACCATCTTGATCTGCCTGATGCTCAGGTGGAAGAGGAGGAGGAGGTGGTGGTGGCGGAGCCAGTGAGTTTGACCAACATTGAAACAATGCTACGAAATGCTCGTGCATTCCGTGAACTTTCACCTGCAGAAGAAAAACGGTGGGCCCGCATGTTGGAACAATGCAACGTTGCTGTCACCCCAGGAAATAAGCTGTCAGTATTCTCAGCTATGGTCACCTTTCTTCAGGTGAAGACATCTGAGCGGATGACCAACAAATCATTCGATGCGATGTTGGCTGCTTTCCGCAAATCTTTCCCAGATGCGTCTGAGCTGCCACACACCTACAGTAAAATGAAGAATTTCCTTCGTGCAGTTGGAATTGGATATGATATGATCCATGTTTGTAAGAATAATTGTGTTCTGTTCCGGAAGGATTATGCCAACTTAAGTGAATGCCCGAAATGCAAATCATCAAGATGGAAAGATGGCGATGCTGTGAAGAGGATTCCTCATAATGTTCTGAGACATTTTCCAATTACACCAAGATTGCAGAGGTTGTTTCATGATGCTGAAACAAGAGAGGATGTACTGTGGCATTCTAGGAACCAGGAGTACAGAGATCAGAATGTAATGAGCCATCCATCTCATGGTAGTGAGTGGAAAAGCTTCAATGATAAACACAAAGAGTTTGCTGCTGACCCGAGAAACATTAGACTTGGCTTAGCTTCAGATGGATTTAACCCATTTGGCCACCAGAGCGCCACATATAGCATGTGGCCAGTGCTTGTTATCCCTTACAACATGCCTCCAAATGTCTGCACCAAAGAATCAAACTACATGATGGCCTTGCTCATCCCAGGTCCAAAAAGTCCTGGAAAGGATTTTGATTTGTTCATGGAGCCTCTTGTGGAGGAACTTCAACAGCTATGGAAGGGTGTTCTCACTCGAGACCTATATAGCAGCCCACCAGCTGATTTCTTTCTGCGTGCTGTTATAATTTGGTGCATCCATGATTATCCGGCTTTGGGCACTATGTCAGGGCGAACGACACATGGTTACAATGCATGTGTTCGCTGTGACAGGAATCCGCTGTCATACGCAATACTTAGCAAGATCTGTTACATTGGACACCGCCGTTTCCTTGCCAAGGACAAGCCGCATCCTAGAAAATACCGAAGACATGTGTTCAATGCAAAGCATGAAAACCGTGATGCGCCAAAGAGGCTCACCGCCGATGAGTTGCAAGTGGAATTAGAGAAGGTCAGGCATATTACACCAGGAAACCATCCTGGTAATGGTAGCGGGAAAAGGAAGCGTGGCAGGGTAGAAGAGAGATTATTGTTTACCCGCAGGTCCACTTTGTGGGACTTGGAGTATTGGAAAGATTTGGATCTGCGGCATAATCTTGATGTGATGCACATCGAGAAAAATATATGTGACAGCATTATCGGCACACTTCTTAATATTGAAGGCAAGACGAAAGATACCTTAAAATCTAGGATTGATTTGACACACCTGGGTATCAGAAAGGATTTGCAGGTGCAAGATGAAGGTAAACCACGGGATATGGCACCAGCTGTGTACGTCTTGGACAAGGTAAAAAGAAAAGAATTCTGCGAGGTCCTGTCACGTGTGAGATTCCCACATGGATTTGCTTCCAACCCTGAAAGGAGAGTCAGTGCAGATGGAAACAAGGTACAAGGGTTGAAAACTCATGACTGCCACGTCCTACTTCAAAGGGTTTTACCTGTTATCCTTAGAGGATTGGGCCGCCCTGACTTATACAGAGCAGTTGCAGAGTTGGGACAATTCTTCAGGGAACTCTGCAGTAGAATATCAGGATAGATGCTTTGGAGCGTCTTAGAGACAAGATACCAACTATCCTATGCGACCTTGAGAAGATATATCCTCCAGCCTTCTTTGATGTGATGGTGCATTTGGCTGTTCATCTACCTGATGAGGCACTACTTAGAGGTCCAGTACAGTATGGCTGGATGTACCCTATTGAAAGGCGGCTAGGCACTTTCAAGGGCTATGTTAGGAACAGAGCTAGACCCGAGGGTTCCATTGCAGAGGCCTACATTGCTACAGAAGCGTTGACATTCTGCTCAAAATACATTGAAACAGCTGATCAGCTTAGCAAAGAGGTGGGTGAAGACAATCCCGGGCTCAATGTTTTCGATTATTCTGTTCGAGTTACAGGGAAGAGTCGACAAGAGGACAAACCTAAAGATTTGGACAAAATGGTTTGGTATGTGTTGAATAACTGTCCTGAGATACTACCTTATATCAAGTAAGTGCAGTACTGCAGCTTATACATCGTAATCTACTAAACTTGCAGCACATTCTTATATATTTAGATGTTTGACGCGATCACTATGTTGTGCAGCATCTACAAAGAGGAGTTACTGCCGCAAAATCCAAGAAACATTGACAAACTGGTTATGGCAGGATTTGCGAAATGGTTCAAGAACCATGTAAGCTTTTGAAGTGCACTGTCAGTTTTTTTAATATATTGAGTACATAAGATGATCAGCTTGTCTATTTTCTAACCATAGGTTAAGAAGATGCGGGAGGATGGGCAGGCAGTTGATGATGCCCTTTACTCACTAGCAATGGGTCCTGATACTCGGGTAAGACATTATGAATCTTGCGTTGTTGGAGATGTGCGCTACAACACCCTTGCACGAGACGAAGGCAGGAAGACACAAAACAGTGCCATCATGAGCACGGATACGTATGACAAAGAGACAACTGAAATGTATGCTAACATAACAGACATTGTTCAGTTGCAGTATATCTCCAGTTTCGAGGATCATCGGTGTGTGGTTCTGTTGTGCTGTCGTTGGTATAACCTGTTTTCCAGGATCGCAAAACCCAGAGCTGATGATTATTTCAAATCCATCAATGTCAAGGCGGCGTACCAGACCAACGAGCCTTTTATTTTGGCAAATCAAGCAACACAGATATTTTTCTTGGAAGACACATTTGCACGTAGCGATGACTGGAGAGTATTGCAAAGGTTTGAGCAGAGGAATTCGTTTAATGAAGTTGCACAACAAGATGATGCTTACACTGCTCCTGATGTACAAGATAACACAGATGTTCCTAATATCTTTGAGAACCATCACGTCAATGACGCCGGCGAAAAGATTGCCTGTCGTGCTGTGGACATACAAGAGTTGATCAAGAAGAAGCCAACGTTCGAGGACGTCAAGGACGAAGAAGAAGATGACACCGTGGGGAATTACGATTCAGACTGATACACATGGCGAAGATGTTGACGCTGCTGCTGCGGATGATGATTACATTGCTTTTGTCGTATTTGCCTGTCAGAAGACGTTTTTTTATCTACTATGTGAAATTGTGTTTGCTATGACAACTGAAACCTGATGAACATGTTGTTTAGTATTTTGCTGTGAGAACATCACTTGTTATGTATGCTGATTTGTGTTTGGTGATTGTATGACAACTAAAACATGATGACATTGTTGTTTAGTTGTACTCATATTTGGCTGTGAAACTTGAATTTGATGACATAGTTTGTTGTTGGACTGCAATTTGCTCGACGTCTTCGAATGAGAACAAAGCTGACCCGACAGGGCCTCTGCTATTTATTTATTTATATGAGCAAAAGGGGATACCCCCTGATTTCCGTTAATAGAAATCATTAGATGTTCACAACACTACGCCCAGCCTGCTACACAGGTTTCATTCATTACTAGTTTCAGCAAAGTGCTCATGTCGTAGCCACTGAATACATCACGAGTGCTACATACACTGCAAATAAAGAGACAATCATCCTACAGAGCACATCGATTTTGCCCATTATCTTCACAAGCTCTTTCATCTCCTCATTGCTGTCAAGGCCGTTCAGCAGCTGTTGCTTGGCCATGATCAGAGGAACTGCATCTTTAACCTTCTGCTCTGCATCTTCCTCTTCTGTCGTTCCTTCAGTTACTTGTCCAACACCCCAACCTGCTGGTATTGGGATTCCTCGGCTAACCAAATAATCAGCGTAGTTGCATTCCCCCACATCAGCAACTTCCCAGAAATACAAATCACACGAATCTTCCCTTTTCTGCACGAATCAAATTGGAAGATCATCAACCAAACTATTAAAAAAATCAGCAACTGAAAGCAGCAGAACAACACTTAAACATATTATTACCCCATGATTCGGGCATTTGTAGAAGACTCGGCCAGGGTTGCGGATTGTGGTTGAGACGCGACGGATGACTCTGCGTGATTTGCAGCAGTGGCACCACACCAACGGCAGCGGGTTGCGATGAGCAATCGGCTGCGGTGCGCGTGCCGGCGGGGGTGTGATGAGACCCACAGGCGATGGTACGGGTGGCGACTTGGCGCATATCTGGTTGTTGCCTGCTGAAGAGCAGGTGGACGAGCAGCCAGCGGACATGGTTGCTGCGGCCAGAGCTTCTGATGCTAGGCAGAGTAAGTAGAGAAGAGGAGAAGCGAACGTTGGATATGTCAGTTTCATTACTTGCAGAGTAGCATAGCACCATATATAGTCATAGTCTAGGTTTGGATTCGAACCAGCTACAGGAGCACGTCTTTCTTTTTTCTAAAACTCGGCAACGTCTCTTTACTGGTACACTAGCTTGTTCTGTACGCCTTCCCAAGTCTTTGATTTTCTTTCCCTTTTTTGCGAGGAAGGAAGGAGGACAAAATTGAGAGTTCCTGGGACTCGAACCCAAGACCTCTCGGTTGAAAACCAAGGGTGCTAGTCACTTATGTGGCGAACGTTCCCTGTGAGGAGGACGGCAGACGAACGCATTTTCCTCGCAGTTTTCTTCCTATATATAAAAAAGTATGCTACTTGGTGTCCGCTTAGTCAACAAACGATTGTGCCAACCTTGACCGTTGGATTGACATTCAACGTCTGTCGCGTTTCTTCAGTCTCTTCTTCCTCGAGCCGCCAAAGCCAAACCAGCGCCGGCGGGACCGCCTGCTCCCGCCTCCCACGGCTGGCTGTGATCTTCCCCGGCTCCTGTTCGTTCCCGTCCGAGGCCTCACCATCGTCCTCCGCCTTGGTTCGCTCGCCGCGGCGCCGCCCTCCGGTGTTGTCAACATGGTCAACAACCGAGAGGAATAAGGAGATGACTGTACATGGTGAGGATGACAGTAGGGACCCAGCAGCGCGCGCAGTAATTTTGTTTTTTCGGGACGGAGAAGGGTATCAACTGGGTTGTGCGGGACCCGTGGCCCGTCTAGCCCAGGCTTTTATTTCATATGTTTAGCACATGACCAGCCCAGTTTGTTTTTTTCCTTTCTGAAAATGGCTAGCCAGCTATTTTGTTTTTTGCAGAATAACCAACGTAGGCCTACTTGCTTTTCTACGCCCTGCTGGGCCGGAAATCTTTCAAGACGAGGAGGGATGCATTTTGCCCAGAAAATGGGCTATAAGTAATAAGAAATGGGCTATAAGTAATAATAAATGGGCTGTAAAATGAAAAAATACAGCAAACAGGCAATTAGTTCCAAAATACTGTTTTCTTTCGGATTTTGATATTTTAAATTTCATTGTTTTTGTGCGGGTAAAATTTCATTGAATTTAAATTAAGGTATATTTAGATTTAAAATTAATTTGAATCTGGCTAGAAATTTCGGGCTGTATGCTGTTTGGGACAGATTTGGAGGCTGACTTGTGGGTCTACTAGGTTGACGTGTACTTTGGCTTTGTCAACTTAGTCCACAAACGATTCTAGCAGCAGTGACCGTTGGATGTTAATCCAACGGCCGTGCTGCTTCTTCAATATCTGATCTTCTTGCTCCAGCCGCCCAAACCAGCTCCGGTGGGACTGCCTGCTCCCGCCTCCCGTGGCCGGCTGTGCTGCCGCACAGGCCGCACCGCCCCACCCTACTTCATTGCTGGCCAGGCCATTCCTCTACTCACCCACACCTCCTGTTATTTTCCGGCGACGGCAGCCGGACCAGTAAACCCTCGTACTCCCCACCGCGTGGGCAACCATTGCCGAGTCTTCCCCGGCTCCGTGTCGTTCCCTTCCTAGGGCTCGCCGTCGTCCACCGCCATGGTGCTCTCGGCGCGGCCTGGTCAACGTGGTCAACGAACGACATCCATCGGCCGTGGACTGTACGCGCAAAATAATGATTCCTCCACCTGACAGCTGGGACCCACCGGAAGGGCCTCTGTATTTCGCGAAAAAAACATTCCCCCCGCTGACATGTCGGACCCACCAGCTATATCTTCGCACGCAAGGAAGTGCCTCCTTATTACGCACAAAAAAATGAATACCCCCTGCTAGCAGGGACCCACCATAGTGGGAGGATGACTTGTGGGCCAACTAAGTTGACGGGGACGGAGGGCTTTGTCAACTTAGTCAATATGAACGATTCTAGCTCCAGTGACCGTACGATGTCCATCCAACGGCCGTAGTGCTTCTTCAACCTCTGGTCTTCTTGCTCCAGCCGCCCAAAGCAGCGCCGGTCGTGCCGCATGCTCCTGCCTCCCGTGGCCGGCTGTGCTGCCGCGGAGGCCTCACCGCCCCCTACTATTCCCACCGCTGGCCAGGCCCTGCGGCGACGGCAGCCTCACCCCGCAGCCTAACCAGTGAACCCTCGTACTCCTCTCCGCGTGGGCTTCCACTGCCGCTTCTTCCCCAGCTCCGCGTCATCCCCTTCCTAGGCCTCGTCGTCGTCCACCGCCCTGGTGGTCTCGGCGCGACCTGGTCAACATGGTCAAGGAACGACTTCCATCGGACGTGGACTGTACGTGGAGAGGCTGACAGCTGGGTCCACGGCCGCAGCAAGGAAGTGCCTCCTTATTACGCGGAAAATAATGATTCCTCCACCTGACAGTTGGGACCCACCGGACGGGCCACTGTATTTCGCGGAAAAAACGTTTCCCCTGACTCCTGGGACCCACCAGCTTCATCTTCGCATGCAAGGAAGTGCGTCCGGGCAAAAAAAAATGATTCGCCCCCCTGACTGCTAGGACCCACCAGCTACACCTTCGCACGCAAAGAAGTGCGTCCGGGCAAAAAAAACGATACACCCCCTGACTGCTGGGACCCACTGGCTACACCTTCGCACGCAAGGAAGTGCGTCCGGGCAAAAAAAACAATTCGCCCCCCTGACTGCTGGGACCCACCAGCTACATCTTCGCACGCAAGGAAGTGCCTGACAGTCGGGACCCACTTGGTCGAAGCGTACGTAGCATTGTCATTCTGGTCGCGAACGTGTACGTACATATATACTGGTCGATGTAGAGGCGCTCACGTGTCGTAGTAGAGGCGCGTACATGTCGTAGTAGAGGCGCGCACGTAGCATGTACACGTAGGTACAGCGGCCAGGGTGCAAGAAAGAAAATACGGCCACGTACGTACATACAGGCGGGGTCTCAAACGCCTACTCGCGCATACGTACGGTGAGGGCTCGTGTACATGGCTGGGTCGGAACGGAGAAACAGCGTCGTCGTCGTGTTCATGGGGAGGCAACGGAATGCGTCGTGTTCATGGGGAGGCAACGGAATGCGTCGTGTTCATCGGGAGGCAACGGAACGCATGGGAGCCAACCGGCTGGGTCGGAACGGAATGCGTGGTCGTGTTCATCGGGAGGTCTTGGACGGAACAGGCGATGGAAACGAGGCCTGGCGTACCGCACAATGGAGGAAACGGACCTCCTACGTTCGGAACGGGGTCCTGTTGATCGGGAGGGGTGTGGCGTACAGCAAAACGGAGGAAACGGACCTCCAACGGTCGAAACGGGGGTCCTGTTGATCGGGAGGGGTGTGGCGTACCACAAAACGGACGAAACGGACCTCCTACGGCCGAAACGGGGGTCCTGTTGATGGGAGGGGTGTGGCGTACCGCAAAACGGACGAAACGAACCTCCTACGGTCGAAATGGGGGTCCTGTTCATCGGGAGGGGTGTGGCGTGCCGCAAAACGGGACTCCACGGGATACTGTTCATCTCCACCGTCGACCTCCTCCAGCCTCCACGGGCTACCGTCGACCTCCTCCAGCTTCCACGGGCTCCTGTTCATCCAGCCTCCACCGCGCGCTACTCCACCGGCTACTGTTCAACCACCCCTCCACCGTCTACTGTTCATCCAGCCCTCCACACCACGGGGTCCTGTTCAACCACCCCTCCACGGGCACCCTTCCACCGTCTACTATTCATCCAGCCCTCCACCACACCACGGGGTCCTATTCATCCAGAGGCAACACCACCGCTCACTGTTCATCCAACCCCCCCCCCCCCCCGCAACGCTCACTGTTCATCCCAGAGGCAGCATCGATCGGCTTCAGTTAGTAGCAGTAGCGAAGGATTCGCTTGATCGGGTTCAGTTAACAGCCATCGATCGATCGCTCGGGTTCAGTAACGCGTAGCCTGCAGTGCAATCACTCGGGTTCAGTTAGAGCCCAACGCCTCGCTCGGGTTCAGTTAGAGCCAACACCTCGCACACACGCGCGTACGTGTATGAGAGAAACGCGCATCGCTCGGCCCCCGACCTCCCACCGTAACCGGTAACTCCCCGAAATTTTCCTCCCCCTCGCTTCTACCACGGTTTTTTCCGTCATGGACGGCCCAAAGAATGTCATGCAGCTGCGTCTCCGGCCCGCCCAGGACGAAAAGCCCATTTTCTGTCATGATTTTTTGTCATAGAAGTAGGAGCCCACCACATCTATGATGATACCGGGTTTTGTCACAATTATCGGCATAGAAGTGTCATATGTATGACAGAAAAAATATTCGTTCGGCCCAAAATGTCACGGATGTGTCTTTTTTTTGTAGTGAATTGCTTTTGTTAGTATGCTTGAAGTATTATTGTTTTCATGTCAATATTAAACATTTGTTTTGAATCTTATGGATCTGAATATTCTTGCCACAATAAAGAGGATTACATTGATAAATATGTTAGGTAGCATTCCACATCAAAAATTCTGTTTTTATCATTTACCTACTCGAGGACGAGCAGGAATTAAGCTTGGGGATGCTTGATACGTCTCCAATGTATCTACAATTTTTGATTGTTCCATGCTATTATATTATCCATCTAGGATGTTTTATATTCATTTATATGCTATTTTATATGATTTTTGGGACTAACCTATTAACCTAGAGCCCTGTGCCAGTTTCTGTTTTTTCCTTGTTTTTGAGTTTTACAGAAAAGGAATACCAAACGGAGTCCAATTGACGTGCCAATTTTTGATGATTTTTTATGGACCAAAAGAAGCCCCCGGAGTAAAAGAGTTGGGCCAGAAGAGTCCCGAGCCGTCAACGAGGGTGGAGGGCGTGCCCACCCCCTGGGCGCGTCCCCTATCTAGTGGACGACTTGGAGACCCCCCTGACATGAGACCTACGTCAAAAATTCCTATAAATAGAGAAACCTCCAGAAAATAACCTAGATAGGGAGTTCCGCCGCCGCAAGCGTCTGTAGCCACCAAAAACCAATCGAGACCCTGTTTTGGCACCCTGGCGGAGGGGGATCCCTCACCGGTGGCCATCTTCATCATCCCGGTGCTCTCCATGACGAGGAGAGAGCAGTTCACCCTCGGGGCTGAGGGTATGTACCAGTAGCTATGTGTTTGATCTCTCTATCTCTCTCGTGTTCTTGATTTGACACGATCTTGATGTACCGCGAGCTTTGCTATTATAGTTGGATCTTATGATGTTTCTCCCCCTCTACTCTCTTGTAATGGATTGAGTTTTCCCTTTGAAGTTATCTTATCAGATTGAGTCTTTAAGGATTTGAGAACACTTGATGTATGTCTTGCATGTGCTTATCTGTGGTGACAATGGGATATTCACGTGATCTACTTGATGTATGTTTTGGTGATCAACTTGCGGGTTCAGTGACCTTGTGAACTTATGCATAGGGGTTGGCACACATTTTCGTCTTGACTCTCCGGTAGAAACTTTGGGGCACTCTTTGAAGTCCTTTGTGTTGGTTGAATAGATGAATATGAGATACTCCCCCTGTTAGCTAGGACCCAGTATAGTGGCAGGCTGACTTGTGGCCCTACTAAGTTGACGGGGACGGAGGGCTTTGTCAACTTAGTCAATATGCACGATTCTAGCTCCAGTGACCGTACGATGTCCATCCAACGGCCGTAGTGCTTCTTCAACCTCTGGTCTTCTTGCTCCAGCCGCCCAAACCAGCGCCGGTCGTGCCTCGTGCTCCTACCTCCCGTGACCGGCTGCGATGCGGCGGAGGCCTCACCGCCCCCTACTACTCCCACCGCTGGCCAGGCCATCCCTCTACTCACCCACACCCCCTGTTATTCTGCGGCGACGGCAGCCTCACACCGCAGCGAACCAGTAAAGCCTCGTACTCCTCTACACGTGGGCATCCACTGCCGCGTCTCCCCCGGCTCCGCGTCGTCCCCTTCCTAGGCCTCGCCGTCGTCCACCGCCCTGGTGCTCTCGGCGCGGCGTGGTCAACGTGGTCAAGGAACGGCTTCCATCGGACATGGACTGTACGTGGAGAGGCTGACAGCTGGGTCCACGGCCGCAGCAAGGAAGTGCCTCCTTATTACGTGCAAAATAATTATTCCTCCACTTGACAGCTGGGACCCACCGGACGGGGCACCGTATTTCGCGAAAAAAACGTTTGCCCCTGACTGCTAGGACCCACCAGCTACATCTTCGCACGCAAGGAAGTGCGTCCGGGCAAAAAAACGATTCGCCCCCTTGACTACTGGGACCCACCAGCTACATCTTCGCAGGCAAGGAAGTGCCTGACAGTCGGGACCCACCTGGTCGAAGCGTACGTAGCGTTGTCATTCTGGTCGCGAACGTGTACGTACATATATACTGGTGGATGTAGAGGCGCGCACGTGTCGTAGTAGAGGCGTGTATGTGTCGTAGTAGAGGCACGCACGTAGCATGTACACGTACGTACAGCGGCGAGGGTGCAAGAAAGAAAATACGGCCACGTATGTGTACATACGGGCGGGGTCTCGAACGCGTACTCGCGCATACGTACGGCCAGGGCTCGTGTACATGGCTGGGTCGGAACGGAGAAACAGCGTCGTCGTCGTGTTCATGGGGAGGCAACGGAATGCGTCGTGTTCATGGGGAGGCAACGGAATCCGTCGTGTTCATCGGGAGGCAACGGAACGCGTGGGAGCCAACCGGCTGGGTCGGAACGGAATGCGTCATCGTGTTCATCGGGAGGGCTTGGACGGAACATCCGATGGAAACGAGGCCTGGTGTACCACAGAACGGAGGAAACGGCCTTGTGTTCGACCGGCCACGTTTGAAACGGGATCCTGTTCATCGGGAGGGGTCTGGCGTACCGCAAAACGGAGGAAACGTACCTCCTACGGTCGAAACGGGGGTCCTGTTGATCGGGAGGGGTGTGGCGTACCGCAAAACGGAGGAAACGGACTTGTGTTGGAGCGCTACGGTCGAAACGGGGGTCCTATTCATCGGGAGGGGTGTGGCGTACCGCAAAACGGGACTCCACGGGATACTGTTCATCTCCACCGTCGACCCCCTCCAGCCTCCACGGGCTACTGTTCATCCACCGTCGACCTCCTCCAGCCACCACCTGCGACTGTTCATCCACGGGCTCCTGTTCATCCAGCCTCCACCACGCGCTACTCCACCGGCTACTGTTCAACCAGCCCTCTCCACGGGCTCCTGTTCAACCACCCCTCCACGGGCTACTGTTCATCCAGCCCTCCAGCGTCTACTGTTCATTCTGCCTCCACGGGGTGGTCCTGTTCATCCAGCCCCAACCGGCTCGATCGATCGGGGTCCTGTTCATCCAGAGGCAACACCACGGGATCCTGTTCATCCACCCCCACCGGGAACTGTTCATCCAAACCCCCTAGCAACGCTCACTATTCATCCAGAGGCAGCATCGATCGGCTTCAGTTAGCAGCAGTAGCGAAGGAATCGCTCGATCGGGTTCAGTTAACAGCCATCGATCGATCGCTCGGGTTCAGTAACGCGTAGCCTGCAGTGCAATCGCTCGGGTTCAGTTAGAGCCCAACGCCTCGCTCGGGTTAAGTTAGAGCCAACGCCTCGCACACACGCGCGTATGTGTACGAGAGAAACGCGCATTGCTCAGCCCCTGACCTCCCACCGTAACCGGGAACTCCCCGAAATTTTCCTCGCCCTCGCTTCTACCACGGTTTTTTCCGTCATGGACGGCCCAAAGAATGTCATGCAGCTGCGTCTCCGGCCCGCCCAGGACGAAAAGCCCATTTTCTGTCATGATTTTTTGTCATAGAAGTAGGAGCCCACCACATCTATGATGATACCGGGTTTTGTCACAATTATCGTCATAGAAGTGTCATATGTATGACAGGAAAAAAATTCGTTCGGCCCAAAATGTCACGGATGTTTCTTTTTTTTGTAGTGAATTTCTTTGTTAGTATGCTTGAAGTATTATTCTTTTCATGTCAATATTAAACTTTTGTTTTGAATCTTATGGATCTGAATATTCTTGCCACAATAAAGAGGATTACATTGATAAATATGTTAGGTAGCATTCCACATCAAAAATTCTATTTTTATCATTTACCTACTCGAGGACGAGCAGGAATTAAGCTTGGGGATGCTTGATACGTCTCTAACGTATCTACAATTTTTGATTGTTCCATGCTATTATATTATCCATCTAGGATGTTTTATATTCATTTATATGCTATTTTATATGATTTTTGGGACTAACCTATTAACCTAGAGCCATGTGCCAGTTTTTGTTTTTTCCTTGTTTTTTGAGTTTTACAGAAAAGGAATACCAAACGGAGTCCAATTGACGTGCCAATTTTTGATGATTTTTTATGGACCAAAAGAAGCCCCCGGAGTAAAAGAGTTGGGCTAGAAGAGTCCCGAGCCGTCAACGAGGGCACCCCCCTGGGCGCGTCTCCTATCTCGTGGACGACTTGGAGACCCCCCTGACATGAGACCTACGCCAAAAATTCCTATAAATATAGAAACCTCCAGAAAATAACCTAGATCTGTAGCCACCAAAAACCAATCGGGACCCTGTTTCGGCACCCTGGCCGAGGGGGATCCCTCACCGGTGGCCATCTTCATCATCCCGGTGCTCTCCATGATGAGGAGAGAGCAGTTCACCCTCGGGGCTGAGGGTATGTACCAGTAGCTATGTGTTTGATCTCTCTATCTCTCTCTCGTGTTCTTGATTTGACACGATCTTGATGTACCGCGAGCTTTGCTATTATAGATGGATCTTATGATATTTCTCCCCCTCTACTCTCTTGTAATGGATTGAGTTTTCCCTTCGAAGTTATCTTATCAGATTGAGTCTTTAAGGATTTGAGAACACTTGATGTATGTCTTGCATGTGCTTATCTGTGGTGACATGGGATATTCACGTGATCTACTTGATGTATGTTTTGGTCATCAACTTGCGGGTTCAGTGACCTTGTGAACTTATGCATAGGGGTTGGCACACGTTTTCGTCTTGACTATCCGGTAGAAACTTTGGGGCACTCTCTGAAGTTCTTTGTGTTGGTTGAATAGATGAATATGAGAGTTCCGTCAGCACGACGGTGTGGTGATGATGATGATGTTCTACCGACGCAGGGCTTCGCCTAAGCACCGCTACGATATTATCGAGGTGGATTATGGTGGAGGGGGGCACCGCACACGGCTAAGAGGTCCAAGGGGTCAATTGTTGTGTCTATGGGGTGCCCCCCTGCCCCCGTATATAAAGGAGCAAGGGGAGGAGGCGGCCGGCCAGGGAGAGGCGCGCCAAGGGGGAGTCCTACTCCCACCGGGAGTAGGGTTCCCTCCCTACCAAGTAGTAGTAGGAGTCAAGGAAAGGGGAGAGAGAAGAGAAGGAAGGAAGGGGCGCAGCCCCTCCCCCTAGTCCAATTCGGACTAGGCCTTGGGGGGCGCGCGGTGTTGGAAATATGCCCTAGAGGCAATAATAAAATGGTTATTACTATATTTCCTTGTTCATGATAATTGTCTATTGTTCATGCTATAATTGTATTAACTGGAAACCGTAATACATGTGTGAATACATAGACCACAACATGTCCCTAGTGAGCCTCTAGTTGACTAGCTCGTTGATCAATAGATGGTTATGGTTTCCTGACCATGGACATTGGATGTCATTGATAACGGGATCACATCATTAGGAGAATGATGTGATGGACAAGACCCAATCCTAAGCATAGCACAAGATCGTGTAGTTCGTTTGCTAAGAGCTTTTCTAATGTCAAGTATCATTTCCTTAGACCATGAGATTGTGCAACTCCCGGATACCGTAGGAATGCTTTGGGTGTACCAAACGTCACAACGTAACTGGGTGGCTATAAAGGTGCACTACAGGTATCTCCGAAAGTGTCTGTTGGGTTGGCACAAATCAAGACTGGGATTTGTCACTCCGTATGACGGAGAGGTATCTCTGGGCCCACTCAGTATTGCATCATCATAATGAGCTCAATGTGACTAAGTAGTTAGTCACGGGATCATGCATTACGGAACGAGTAAAGTGACTTGCCGGTAACGAGATTGAACGAGGTATTGGGATATCGATGATCGAATCTCGGGCAAGTAACGTACCGCTTGACAAAGCGAATTGCATACAGGATTGCTTGAATCCCCGACATCGTGGTTCATCCGATGAGATCATCGTGGAACATGTGGGAGCCAACATGGGTATCCAGATCCCGCTGTTGGTTATTGGCCGGAGAGATGTCTCGGTCATGTCTGCATGATTCCCGAACCCGTAGGGTCTACACACTTAAGGTTCGGTGACGCTAGAGTTGTTATGGGAATTAGTATGTGGTTACCAAATGTTGTTCGGAGTCCCGGATGAGATCCCGGACGTCACGAGGAGTTCCGGAATGGTCCGGAGGTGAAGATTTATATATGGGAAGTCCAGTTTCAGTCACCGGAATGGTTTCGGGGGTTATCGGTATTGTACCGGGACCACCGAAAGGTGTCCGGAGGTCCACCGGGTGGGGCCACCTGCCCCGGGGGACTTAATGGGCTGAATATGGGAGGGAACCAGCCCCTAGTGGGCTGGTGCGCCTCTCCCCAAGGGCCCAAGGCGCCTAGGGTTGGAAACCCTAGGGGAGGGGGCGCCTCCACCTTGCTTGGGGGGCAAGTCTCCCCCTCCTGGCCGCCGCCCCCCTCTAGATGGGATCTAGAGGGGCCGGCCCCTCTCCCCTTCACCCTATAAATAGAGAGGGGGTGGGAGGTCTGCTGGACCCTTGCTTTTGGCGCAGCCCCTCCCTCCTCCAACTCTTCCTCCTACTCCGTAGTGCTTGGCGAAGCCCTACAGGAGTACCACGAGCTCCACCACCACCATGCCGTCGTGCTGTCGGAGTTCTCCCTCAACTTATCCTCTCCCCTTGCTGGATCAAGAAGCAGGAGACGTCCCCGGGCTGTACGTGTGTTGAACGCGGAGGTGCCATCCGTTCGGCGCTAGATCGGATCTTCCGCGATTTGAATCGCCGCGAGTACGACTCCATCAACCGCGTTCTTGTAACGCTTCCACTTAGCGATCTTCAAGGGTATGAAGATACTCATCCTATCCCTCCCTTGTTGCTAGAATCTCCATAGATTGATCTTGGTGATGCGTAGAAAATTTTGAATTTCTGCTACGTTCCCCAACAGTGGTGTCAGAGCTAGGTCTATTGCGTAGATTCTATGCACGAGTAGAACACAAGTAGTTGTGGGCAATGGTTTGTACAATTTGCTTACCGTTACTAGTCCTATCTTGATTCGGCGGCATTGTGGGATGAAGCGGCCCGGACCGACCTTACACATACGCTTACGTGAGACAGGTTCCACCGACTGACATGCACTTGTTGCAAAAGGTGGCTAGCGGGTGCCAGTCTCTCCCACTTTAGTCAGATCGGATTCTATGAAAAGGGTCCTTATGAAGGGTAAATTGCAATTGGCATATCACCGTTGTGTCTTTGCGTAGGTAAGAAACGTTCTTGCTAGAAACCCGTACAGCCACATAAAACATGCAACAGCAATTAGAGGACATCTAACTTGTTTTTGCATGGTATGCTATGTGATGTGATATGGCCCAAAAGAATGCGATGAATGATATATGTGATGTATGAGATTGATCATGTTCTTGTAATAGGAATCACGACTTGCATGTCGATGAGTATGACAACTGGCAGGAGCCATAGGAGTTGTCTTAATTTATTGTATGACCTGCGTGTCATTGAAAACGCCATGTAATTACTTTACTTTATTGCTAACCGTTAGCCATAGTAGTAGAAGTAATAGTTGGCGAGACAACTTCATGAAGACACGATGATGGAGATCATGGTGTCATGCCGGTGACGAAGGTGATCATGCCGCGCCTCAAAGATGGAGATCAAAGGCGCAAGATGATATTGGCCATATCATGTCACTTCATGATTTGCATGTGATGTTTGTCATGTTTACATCTTATTTGCTTAGAACGACGGTAGCATAAATAAGATGATCCCTCATAAAATTTCAAGAAAGTGTTCCCCCTAACTATGCACCGTTGCGAGGGTTCGTTGTTTCGAAGCACCACGTGATGATCGAGTGTGATAGATTCTAATGTTCACATACAATGGGTGTAAGCCAGATTTACACATGCAAAACACTTAGGTTGACTTGACGAGCCTAGCATGTACAGACATGGCCTCGGAACACAAGAGACCGAAAGGTCGAACATGAGTCGTATAGCAGATACGATCAACATGAAGATGTTCACCGATGATGACTAGTCCGTCTCACGTGATGATCGGACACGGCCTAGTTGACTCGGATCATGTATCACTTAGATGACTAGAGGGATGTCTATCTAAGTGGGAGTTCATTAAATAATCAGATGAACTTAATTATCATGAACATAGTCAAAAGGTCTTTGCAAATTATGTCGTAGCTTACGCTTTAGTTCTACTGTTTAAGATATGTTCCTAGAGAAAATTTAGTTGAAAGTTGACAGTAGCAATTATGCGGACTGGGTCCATATTCTGAGGATTGTCCTCATTGCTGCACAGAAGGATTATGTCCTTAATGCACCGCTCGGTGTGCTGAACCTCGAGCGTCGTTTGTGGATGTTGCGAACATCTGACATACACGTTTTGATGACTACGTGATAGTTCAGTGCGTAATGTTAAACGGTTTAGAATTGAGGCACCGAAGACATTTTTGAAACGTCGCAGAACATATGAGATGTTCCAAGAGCTGAAATTGGGATTTCAGGCTCGTGCCCACGTCAAGAGGTATGAGACCTCCGACAAGTTTCTTAAGCCTGCAAACTAAGGGAGAAAAGCTCAATCGTTGAGCATGTGCTCAGATTGTCTGAGTACTACAATCGCTTGAATCGAGTGGGAGTTAATCTTCCAGATGAGATAGTGATGGTTCTCCAAAGTCACTGCCACCAAGCTACTAGAGCTTCGTGATGAACTATAACATATCAGGGATAGACATGATGATCCTTGATCAATTCGCGATGTTTGACACCGCGAAAGTAGAAATCAAGTAGGAGCATCAATTGTTGATGGTTAGTAAAACCACTAGTTTCAAGAAGGGCAAGGGCAAGAAGGGATACTTCATGAAACGGCAAATCAGTTGCTGCTCTAGTGAAGAAACCCAAGGTTGAACCCAAACCCGAGGCTAAGTGCTTCTGTAATGAGGGGAACGGTCACTGAAGCAGAAGTACCCTAGATACTTGGTAGATGAGAAGGCTGGCAAGGTCGACAGAAGTATATTGGATATACATTATATTAATGTGTACTTTACTAGTACTCCTAGTAGCACCAGGGTATTAGATACCGGTTCGGTTGCTAAGTGTTAGTAACTCGAAATAAAAAGCTACGGAATAAACGGAGACTAGCTAAAGGTGAGATGACGATATGTGTTGGAAGTGTTTCCAAGGTTGATGTGATCAAGCATCGCATGCTCCCTCTACCATCGAGATTGGTGTTAAACCTAAATAATTGTTATTTGGTGTTTGCGTTGAGCATAGACATGATTGGATTATGTTTATCGCAATACGGTTATTCATTTAAGGAGAATAATGGTTACTCTGTTTATTTGAATAATACCTTCAATGGTCTTGCACCTAAAATGAATGGTTTATTGAATCTCGATCGTAGTGATACACATGTTCATGCCAAAAGATATAAGATAGTAATGATAGTACCACATACTTGTGGCACTGCCATTTGAGTCATATTGATATAAAACGCATGAAGAAGTCCATGTTGATGGATCTTTGGACTCACTCGTTTTTGAAAAGATTGAGACATGCGAACCATGTCTACTAGTATATATGCATGAAGAAACTCCATACAGATGGATCGTTTGGACTCACTTGATTTTGAATCACTTGAGACATGCAAATCATACCACATGGGCAAGATGACTGAAAGGCCTCGTTTTCAGTGAGATGGAACAAGAAAGCGACTTGTTGGAAGTAATACATTTTGATGTGTGCAGTCCAATGAGTGCTGAGGCACGTAGTGGATATCGTTATGTTCTTACTTCACAGATGATTTGAGTAGATGCTAAGTATATTTACTTGATGAATCACAAGTCTGAATTATTGAAAGGTTCAAGTAATTTCAGGGTGAAGTTGAAGATCGTTGTGACAAGAGGATAAAATGTCTATGATATGATCATAGAGATGAATATCTGAGTTATGAGTTTGGCACACAATTAAGACATTGTGGAAATTGTTTCACAACTAATACCGCCTGGAACACCATAGTGTGATGGTGTGTCCAAACATCATAACTGCACTCTATTGGATATGGTGCGTACCATGATGTCTCTTATCGAATTACCACTATTGTTTATGGGTTAGGCATTAGAGACAACCGCATTCACTCTAATAGGGCACCACGTAATTCCGTTGAGATGACACCATATGAACTATGGTTTAGAGAAACTAAGTTGTCTTTCTTAAAAGTTTGGGGCTGCGATGCTTATGTGAAAAGTTTTTGCCTGATAAGCTCGAACCCAAAGCGGATAAATGCATCTTCATATGATACCCAAAATAGTTGGGTATACCTCCTATTTCAGATCCGAAAGCAAAAGTGATTGTTTCTAGAAACGGGTCCTTTCTCGAGGAAAAGTTTCTCTCGAAAGAATTGAGTGGGAGGATGGTGGAGACTTGATGAGGTTATTGAACCGTCACTTCAACTAGTGTGTAGCAGGGCACAGGAAGTTGTTCCTGTGGCGCCTACACCAATTGAAGTGGAAGCTGATGATAGTGATCATGAAACTTCGGATCAAGTCACTACCAAACCTCGTAGGTCGACAAGGATGCGTACTACTTCAGAGTGGTACGTAATCCTGTCTTGGAGGTCATGTTGCTAGACAACAATGAACCTACGAGCTATGGAGAAGCGATGGTGGGCCCGGATTACGACGAATGGCTCGAGGCCATAAAATCCGAGAGAGGATCCATGTATGAAAACAAAGTATAGACTTTGGAAGAACTACTTGATGGTCGTAAGGCTGTTGGGTACAGATGGATTTTAAAAGGAAGACGGACAATGATGGTAAGTGTCACCATTAAGATAGCTCGACTTGTCGCTAAGATGTTTTCCGACAAGTTCAAGGAGTTGACTGCGATGAGACTTTCTCACTCGTAGCGATGCTAAGAGTCTGTTGGAATTATATTAGCAGTTACTGCATTATTTATGAAATCTTGCAGATAGGATGTCAAAACATTGTTTCCTCGATGATTTTCTTGAGGAAAGGTTGTATGTGATACAACCAGAAGGTTTTGTCAATCCTAAAAGATGCTAACAAGTATGCAAAGCTCCAGCAATCCTTCTAAGGACTGGAGTAAGCATCTCGGAGTTGGAATATACGCTTTGATGAGATGATCAAAGATTTTGGGTTTATACAAACTTTATGAGAAACTTGTATTTCCAAAGAAGTGAGTGGGAGCACTATAGAATTTCTGATGAGTATATGTTGTTGACATATTGTTGATCGGAAATGATGTAGAATTTCTGGAAAGCATATAGGGTTATTTGAAAAGTGTTTTTCAATGGAAAACCTGGATTAAGCTACTTGAACATTGAGCATCAAGATCTATAAGGACAGATCAAAAACGCTTAATAGTACTTTCAAATGAATACATACCGTGACAAGATTTTGAAGGAGTTCAAAATAGATTAGCAAAGAAGGAGTTCTTGGCTGTGTTATAAGGTGTGAGTATTGAGTAAGACTCAAGATCTGACCATGGCAGAAGAGAGAGAAAGGACGAAGGTCGTCCCCTATGCTCTAGACGTAGGCTCTACAGTATGCTATGTTGAGTACCGCACCTGAAGTGTGCCTTGCCATGAGTCAGTCAAGGGGTACAAGAGTGATCCAGGAATGGATCACATGACAGCGGTCAAACTTAACCTTAGTAACTAGTGGACTAAGAAATTTTCTTGATTATGGAGGTGGTAAAAGAGTTCATCGTAAAGGGTTACGCCGATGCAAACTTTGACACTAATCCGGATGACTCTGAGTAGTAAACTGGATTCGTATAGTAGAGCAGTTATTTGGAATAGTTCCAAATAGCGCGTGGTAGTTGCATATAGGAGATGACATAGAGATTTGTAAAGCACACACGGATCTGAAAGGTTCAGACCCGTTGACTAATAACCTCTCTCACAAGCGAGATATGATCAAACCCATGGGTGTTGGATTCATTACAATCACATAGTGATGTGAACTAGATTATTGACTCTAGTGCAAGTGGGAGACTGTTGGAAATATGCCCTAGAGGCAATAATAAAATGGTTATTATTATATTTCCTTGTTCATGATAATTGTCTATTGTTCATGCTATAATTGTATTAACTGGAAACCGTAATACATGTGTGAATACATAGACCACAACATGTCCCTAGTGAGCCTCTAGTTGACTAGCTCGTTGATCAATAGATGGTTATGGTTTCCTGACCATGGACATTGGATGTCATTGATAACGGGATCACATCATTAGGAGAATGATGTGATGGACAAGACCCAATCCTAAGCATAGCACAAGATCGTGTAGTTCGTTTGCTAAGAGCTTTTCTAATGTCAAGTATCATTTCCTTAGACCATGAGATTGTGCAACTCCCGGATACCGTAGGAATGCTTTGGGTGTACCAAACGTCACAACGTAACTGGGTGGCTATAAAGGTGCACTACAGGTATCTCCGAAAGTGTCTGTTGGGTTGGCACGAATTGAGACTGGGATTTGTCACTCCGTATGACGGAGAGGTATCTCTGGGCCCACTCGGTATTGCATCATCATAATGAGCTCAATGTGACTAAGTAGTTAGTCACGGGATCATGCATTACGGAACGAGTAAAGTGACTTGCCGGTAACGAGATTGAACGAGGTATTGGGATACCGACGATCGAATCTCGGGCAAGTAACGTACCGATTGACAAAGGGAATTGTATACGGGATTGCTTGAATCCCCGACATCGTGGTTCATCCGATGAGATCATCGTGGAACATGTGGGAGCCAACATGGGTATCCAAATCCCGCTATTGGTTATTGGCCGGAGAGATGTCTCGGTCATGTCTGCATGATTCCCGAACCCGTAGGGTCTACACACTTAAGGTTCGGTGATGCTAGAGTTGTTATGGGAATTAGTATGTGGTTACCGAATGTTGTTCGGAGTCCCGGATGAGATCCCGGACGTCACGAGGAGTTCTGGAATGGTCTGGAGGTGAAGATTTATATATGGGAAGTCCAGTTTCAGTCACCGGAATGGTTTCGGGGTTATCGGTATTGTACCGGGACCACCGAAAGGTGTCCGGAGGTCCACCGGGTGGGGCTACCTGCCCCGGGGGGCTTAATGGGCTGAATATGGGAGGGAACCAGCCCCTAGTGGGCTGGTGCGCCCCTCCCAAAGGGCCCAAGGCGCCTAGGGTTGGAAACCCTAGGGGAGGGGGCGCCTCCACCTTGCTTGGGGGAAGTCTCCCCCTCCTGGCCGCCGCCCCCCCTCTAGATGGGATCTAGAGGGGCCGGCCCCTCTCCCATTCACCCTATGAATAGAGAGGGGGTGGGAGGGCTGCGGGACCCTTGCTTTTGGCGCAGCCCCTCCCTCCTCCAACTCTTCCTCCTACTCCGTAGTGCTTGGCAAAGCCCTGCAGGAATACCACGAGCTCCACCACCACCAAGCCGTCGTGCTGTCGGAGTTCTCCCTCAACTTCTCCTCTCCCCTTGCTGGATCAAGAAGGAGGAGACGTCCCCGGGCTGTACGTGTGTTGAACGCGGAGGCGCCGTCCGTTCGGCGCTAGATCGGATCTTCCGCGATTTGAATCGCCGCGAGTCCGACTCCATCAACCGCGTTCTTGTAACGCTTCCGCTTAGCGATCTTCAAGGGTATGAAGATACTCATCCTCTCCCTCCCTTGTTGCTAGAATCTCCATAGATTGATCTTGGTGATGCGTAGAAAATTTGAATTTCTGCTACGTTCCCCAACACGCAGCCTCTCCTCCCTCTTTCCCCTAAAGCCCAATAAGGCCCATATACTCCCCGGCGAATTCCCGTAACTCTCCGGTACTCCGAAAAATACCTGAATCTCTCGGAACCTTTACGATGTCCGAATATAGTCGTCCAATATATCGATCTTTACTTCTCAACCATTTCGAGACTCCTCGTCATGTCCCCGATCTCATCCGGGACTCTGAACTACCTTCGGTACATCAAATCATATAAACTCATAATATAACTGTCATCGTAACTTTAAGCGTGCGGACCCTACGGGTTCGAGAACTATGTAGACATGACCGAGACACATCTACGGTCAATAACAAATAGCGGAACCTGGATGCTCATATTGGCTCCCACATATTCTACGAAGATCTTTATCGGTCAAACGGCATAACAACATACGTTGTTCCCTTTGTCATCGGTATGTTACTTGCCCGAGATTCGATCGTCGGTATCTCAATACCTAGTTTAATCTCGTTACCGGCAAGTCTCTTTACTCGTTCCATAATACATCATCCCGCAACTAACTCATTAGTTACAATGCTTGCAAGGCTTATAGTGATGTGCATTACCGAGTGGGCCCAGAGATACCTCTCCGACAATCGGAGTGACAAATCCTAATCTCGAAATACGCCAACCCAACAAGTACCTTCAGAGACACCTGTAGAGCACCTTTATAATCACCCAGTTACGTTGTGACGTTTGGTAGCACACAAAGTGTTCCTCCGGTAAACGGGAGTTGCATAATCTCATAGTCATAGGAACATGTATAAGTCATGAAGAAAGCAATAGCAACATACTAAACGATCGTGTGCTAAGCTAACGGAATGGGTCCAGTCAATCACATCATTCTCCTAATGATGTGATCCCGTTAATCAAATGACAACTCATGTCTATGGTTAGGAAACTTAACCATCTTTGATCAACGAGCTAGTCAAGTAGAGGCATACTAGTGACACTCTGTTTGTCTATGTATTCACACATGTATTATGTTTCCGGTTAATACAATTCTAGCATGAATAATAAACATTTATCATGAAATAAGGAAATAAATAATAACTTTATTATTGCCTCTAGGGCATATTTCCTTCAGTCTCCCACTTGCACTAGAGTCAATAATCTAGTTCACATCACCATGTGATTTAACATCAATAGTTCACATCTTTATGTGGTTAACACCTATAGTTCACATCGACATGTGACCAGCACCCAAAGGGTTTACTAGAGTCAGTAATCTAGTTCACATCGCTATGTGATTAACACCCAAAGAGTACAAAGGTGTGATCATGTTTTGCTTGTGAGATAATTTTAGTCAACGGGTCTGTCACATTCAGATCCGTAAGTATTTTGCAAATTTCTATGTCTACAATGCTCTGCACGGAGCTACTCTAGCTAATAGCTCCCACTTTCAATATGTATCTAGATTGAGACATAGAGTCATCCAGATCGGTGTCAAAGCTTGCATCGACGTAACTCTTTACGACGAACTCTTTATCACCTCCATAGCCGAGAAATATTTCTTTTATTCCACTAAGGATAATTTTGACCACTGTCCAGTGATCTACTCCTAGATCACTATTGTACTCCCTTGCCAAAATCAGTGTAGGGTATACAATAGATCTGGTACACAGCATGGCATACTTTATAGAACCTATGGCCAAGGCATAGGGAATGACTTTCATTCTCTTTCTATCTTCTTCCGTGGTCGGGCTTTGAGTCTTACTCAATTTCACACCTTGTAACACAGGCAAGAACTCTTTCTTTGACTGTTCCATTTTGAACTACTTCAAAATCTTGTCAAGGTATGTACTCATTGAAAAAAAAACTTATCAAGCGTCTTGATCTATCTCTATAGATCTTTATGCTCAATATGTAAGCAGCTTCACTGAGGTCTTTCTTTGAAAAACTCCTTTCAAACACCCCTTTATGCTTTGCAGAATAATTCTACATTATTTCCGATCAACAATATGTCATTCACATATATTTATCAGGAATGTTGTAGTGCTCCCACTCACTTTCTTGTAAATACAGGCTTCACTGCAAGTCTGTGTAAAAATATATGCTTTGATCAACTTATCAATGCGTATATTCCAACTCCGAGATGCTTGCACCAGTCCATAGATGGATCGCTGGAGCTTGCATATTTTGTTAGCACCTTTAGGATCGACAAAACCTTCTGGTTGCATCATATACAACTCTTCTTTAATAAATCCATTAAGGAATGCAGTTTTGTTTATCCATTTGCCAGATTTCATAAAATGCGGCAATTGCTAACATGATTCGGACAGACTTAAGCATAGATACGAGTGAGAAACTCTCATCGTAGTCAACACCTTGAACTTGTCGAAAACCTTTTGCGACAATTCTAGCTTTGTAGATAGTAACACTACTATCAGCGTCCGTCTTCCTCTTGAAGATCCATTTAATCTCAATGGCTCGCCGATCATTGGGCAAGTCAATCAAAGTCCATACTTTGTTCTCATACATGGATCCAATCTCAGATTTCATGGCCTCAAGCCATTTTGCGAAATCTGGGCTCATCATCACTTCCTCATAGTTCGTAGGTTCGTCATGGTCAAGTAACATGACCTCCAGAACAGGATTACTGTACCACTCTGGTGCGGATCTTACTCTGGTTTACCTACGAGGTTCGGTAGTAACTTGATCTGAAGTTACATGATCATCATCATTAGCTTCCCCACTAATTGGTGTAGGAGTCACAGGAACAGATTTCTGTGATAAACTACTTTCCAATAAGGGAGCAGGTACAGTTACCTCATCAAGTTCTACTTTCCTTCCACTCACTTCTTTCGAGAGAAACTCCTTCTCTAGAAAGGATCCATTCTTAGCAACGAATGTCTTGCTTTTCGGATCTGTGATAGAAGGTGTACCCAACTATCTCCTTTGGGTATCCTATGAAGACTTACTTCTCCAATTTGGGTTCGAGCTTATCATGTTGAAACTTTTTCACATAAGCATCGCAGTCCCAAACTTTAAGAAACGACAGCTTAGGTTTCTCACCAAACCACAGTTCATACGGTGTCATCTCCACGGATTTAGATGGTGCCCTATTTAACGTGAATGTAGCTATCTCTAATGCATAACCCCAAAACGATAGTGGTAAATCGGTAAGAGACATCATAGATCGCACCATATCAAATAAAGTACGGTTACGATGTTCGGACACACCATTACGCTGTGGTGTTCCAGGTGGCATGAGTTTGTGAAACTATTCCACATTGTTTTAATTGAAGACCAAACTCGCAACTCAAATATTCGTCTCCGTGATCAGATCGTGGAAACTTTAATTTTCTTGTTATGATGATTCTCCACTTCACTCTGAAATTCTTTGAACTTTTCAAATGTTTCAGACTTGTGTTTCATCAAGTAGATATACCCCTATCTTCTCAAATCATCTGTGAAGGTCAGAAAATAACGATACCTGCCGTGAGCATCAACACTCATCGGACTGCATACATCAGTATGTATTATTTCCAACAAATCTGTTGCTCGCTCCATTGTTCCGGAGAACGGAGTCTTAGTCATCTTGCCCATGAGGCATGGTTCGCAAGCATCGAGTGATTCATAATCAGGTGATTCCAAAAGCCCATCAGCATGGAGTTTCTTCATGCGCTTTACACCAATATGACCTAAAAGGCAGTGCCACAAATAAGTTGCACTATCATTATTAACTTTACATCTTTTGGCTTCAATATTATGAATATGTGTATCACACGATCGAGATCCAACAAACCATTTTCATTGGGTGTATGACCATAGAAGGTTTTTATTCATGTAAACATAACAACAATTATTCCCTAACTTACATGAATAACAGTATTGCAATAAACATGATCAAATCATATTCATGCTCAACGCAAACACCAAATAACACTTATTTAGGTTACACTAATCCCGAAAGTATAGGGAGTGTGCGATGATGATCATATCAATCTTGGAACTACTTCCAACACACATCGTCACCTCACCCTCAACTAGTCTCTGTTTATTCTGTAACTCCTGTTTCGAGTTACTAATTTTTAGCAACCAAACAAGTATCAAATACCCAGGGGCTACTATAAACACTAGTAAGGTACACATCAATAATCTGTATATCAAATATAGCTTTGTTCACTTTGCCATCCTTCTTACCCACCAAATACTTGGGGTAGTTCCGCTTCCAGTGACCAGTCCCTTTGCAGTAGAAGCACTTAGTCTCAGGCTTAGGTCCAGACTTGGGCTTCTTCACTTGAGCAGCAACTTGCTTGCCGTTCTTCTTGAAGTTCCCCTTCTTCCCTTTGCCCTTTTTCTTGAAACTAGTGATCTTGTCAACCATCAACACTTGATGTTTTTCTTTGATTTCTACCTTCGCCGATTTTAGCATCGCGAAGAGCTTGGGAATTGTTTTCGTCATCCCTTGCATATTATAGTTCATCACGAAGTTCTAGTAACTTGGTGATAGTGACTAGAGAACTTTGTCAATTACTATCTTATCTGGAAGATTAACTCCCACTTGATTCAAGCAATTGTAGTACTCAAACAATCTGAGCACATGCTCACTGGTTGAGCTATTCTCCTCCATCTTGTAGGCAAAGTACTGTCATGATCTCTATCGTCACCGGCATGACACCATGATCTCCATCATCTTGATCTATATCAATGTGCCGTCACATGGTCGTCTCGCCAACTATTGCTCTTGCAACTATTGCTATCGCATAGCGATAAAGTAAAGCAATTATTTGGCGCTTGCATCTTATGCAATAAAGAGACAACCATAAGGCTTCTGCTAGTTGCCGATAACTTCAACAAAACATGA
This sequence comes from Triticum aestivum, assembly GCF_018294505.1. Lineage (NCBI taxonomy): Eukaryota > Viridiplantae > Streptophyta > Magnoliopsida > Poales > Poaceae > Triticum > Triticum aestivum. The sequence goes on from NC_057799.1 coordinate 93,611,411, forward strand.
TCATCTCATACAACAACTTATATCTCATCACGTCTTGACCATATCACATCACAACATGCCCTGCACAAACAAGTTAGACGTCCTCTACTTTGTTGTTGCAAGTTTTACATGGCTGCTATGGGCTGAGCAATAATCGTTCTTACCTACGCATCAAAACCACAACGATAGTTCGTCAAGTTAGTGTTGTTTTAACCTTCTCAAGGACCGGGCGTAGCCACACTCGGTTCAACTAAAGTTGGAGAAACTGACACCCACCAGCCACCTGTGTGCAAAGCACGTCGGTAGAACCAGTCTCGCGTAAGCGTACGCGTAATGTCGGTCTGGGCCGCTTCATCCAACAATACCGCCGAACCAAAGTATGACATGCTAGTAAGCAGTATGACTTGTATCGCCCACAACTCACTTGTGTTCTACTCGTGCAAATAACATCAACGCATAAAACCAGGCTCGGATGCCACTGTTGGGGAACGTAGTAGTTTCAAAAAAATTCCTATGCACACGCAAGATCATGGTGATACATAGCAACGAGAGGGGAGAGTGTTGTCTACGTACCCTCGTAGACCGAAAGCGGAAGCATTAGCACAACGTGGTTGATGTAGTCGTACGTATTCACGATCCGACCGATCAAGTACCGAACGCACGGCACCTCCGAGTTCAGCACACGTTCAACTCGATGACGTCCCTCGAACTCCGATCCAGCCGAGCTTTGAGGGAGAGTTCCGTCAGCACGACGGCGTGGTGACGATGATGATGTCCTACCGACGCAGGGCTTCGCCTAACCACCGCTACGATATTATCGAGGTGGATTATGGTGGAGGGGGGCACCGCACACGGCTAAGAGATCCAAGGGATCAATTGTTGTGTCTATTGGGGTGCCCCCCTGCCCCCGTATATAAAGGAGCAAGGGGAGGAGGCGGCCGGCCAGGGAGAGGCGCGCCAAGGGGGAGTCCTACTCCCACCGGGAGTAGGATTCCCTCCCTTCCAAGTAGTAAGAGTAGGAGTCAAGGAAAGGGGAGAGAGAAGAGAAGGAAGGAGGGGGCGCAGCCCCACCCCCTAGTCCAATTCAGACTAGGCCTTGGGGGGCACGCAGCCTCTCCTCTCTCTTTCCCCTAAAGCCCAATAAGGCCCATATACTCCCCGGAGAATTCCCGTAACTCTCCGGTACTCCGAAAAATACCCGAATCACTCGGAACCTTTCCGATGTCCGAATATAGTCGTCCAATATATCGATCTTTACGTATCGACCATTTCGAGACTCCTCGTCATGTCCCCGATCTCATCCGGGACTCCGAACTACCTTCGGTACATCAAATCATATAAACTCATAATATAACTGTCATCGTAACTTTAAGCGTGCGGACCCTACGGGTTCGAGAACTATGTAGACATGACCGAGACACGTCTCCGGTCAATAACCAATAGCGGAACCTGGATGCTCATATTGGCTCCCATATATTCTACGAAGATCTTTATCGGTCAAACCGCATAACAACATACGTTGTTCCCTTTGTCATCGGTATGTTACTTGCCCGAGATTCGATCGTCAGTATCTCAATACCTAGTTCAATCTCGTTACCGGCAAGTATCTTTACTCGTTTCGTAATACATCATCCCGCAACTAACTCACTAGTTACAATGCTTGCAAGGCTTATAGTGATGTGCATTACCGAGTGGGCCTAGAGATACCTCTCCGACAATCGGAGTGACAAATCCTAATCTCGAAATACGCCAACCCAACAAGTACCTTCAGAGACACCTGTAGAGCACCTTTATAATCACCCAGTTACCTTGTGACGTTTGGTAGCACACAAAGTGTTCCTCCGGTAAACGGGAGTTGCATAATCTCATAGTCATAGGAACATGTATAAGTCATGAAGAAAGCAATAGCGACATACTAAACGATCGTGTGCTAAGCTAACGGAATGGGTCAAGTCAATCACATCATTCTCCTAATGATGTGATCCCGTTAATCAAATGACAACTCATGTCTATGGTTAGGAAACTTAACCATCTTTGATCAACGAGCTAGTCAAGTAGAGGCATACTAGTGACACTCTGTTTGTCTATGTATTCACACATGTATTATGTTTCCGGTTAATACAATTCTAGCATGAATAATAAACATTTATCATGAAATAAGGAAGTAAATAATAACTTTATTATTGCCTCTAGGGCATATTTCCTTCACATTGTTATATCTATGTGCCTCCCGTCCCGATATTATGCTAAGTGTGTGCATGTGTGCACGATATCAAGCGGCCCCCAAAGAATGTCATCTTAAGGCTGTGAAAAGGATAGTGAGATACTTAATACATACACCAAATTTTGGCATTTGGTATCCTAAGAGGTCTTCTTTTGATCTTGTTGGCTACTCCGATTCGGACTATGCCAGAGACAAGGTTGATAGAAAGTCTACTTCGGGTACTTGTCAATTTCTTGGAAGATCTCTTGTGTCTTGGTCCTCCAAGAAACAAAACTCGGTATCCTTATCCACCGCCGAAGCGGAATACATTGCCGCCGGTTCATGTTGTGCTCAATTACTTTGGATGACTCAAACTCTTAAAGATTATGGGATCAATGTGAAACATGTTCCATTGCTTTGTGACAATGAGAGTGCTATTAAGATTGCTCACAATCCCGTGCAACATTCTCGAACTAAGCATATTGAAGTTCGTCATCATTTCATTCGAGATCATGTTGCTAAAGGGGACATTGATCTTAAGCATGTTCGTGCCGATAAGAAATTGGCGGATATATTCACCAAACCGCTTGATGAGAAAGTATTTTCCCATTTGAGAGGTGAATTGAACATCATTGATGCTTCAAACTTGGAGTAAGAACTCCATGTGGGTACATGCAAGGCATGAGCCTTTGACTAATCCTTGACTCTTCTCTTATGATGATGATCATATGTCTTGGATACATTTGTACCCTTGCATGCTATCTAACCCTTGTAGGTACTTGGGTGAATCTAATTCTATGAGATTGCAACTCACTCACATCTTGAGCAACCTCTACATCACCAAGTCTCTACAACATGGTGGTTGAAGACAAGGAAGCATGAAACCTTTCAACATATCCTTTTGTCAAATTCTATATATCAACTTTCGTTTGGTATCAAATTTCATGATTGTCATGTGGATACACAAGTGCTCTTCCTTGCAAAACTAACCCATGTAGGTAGATGAACTCAAAATACAAGTGGTGCCCCCAACCATTGATGCGCTACATCAACCTCGAGCACTCCACACAAGTTCAACTACATGATCAAGTTCAACACCACCACCAAAGGTATGATATTCCATCTTAGAGAAGCTTTACCCCAAGATATGGGTCAAAGCAGCTCAACAAGATGTGAATACATCAAATGCTTAAACGAAAAATGGTAACCCCATTTTGAGCTTTAACGATGAGTATGACTTGTGATCAAGTGTTCTCACTTGACTCCTAAGTCAATATACTCTAACATAGGTGACTTTGTCACCGCCCAATTCTAGATGAAGTTCTCTAGTGTTTCTCCGAGTTCTTGCATTTGTTCCTTGCATATTTGTTCCCCTTCCTTTTATCAAAAAATACTTCATCTAGATTTTCTTTTCTCTGTTTTGTTCTGCATTTATTGCATCCAATTCATTGCAAATCCTTTTGTTAATTCCTTGCAAATCTTTGTGAGATCCTATTTGCCTAGTGAGCTGAGGTGACTATTGCTCTTTCCCTGTGTTGAACTCAGTCTCACTGGTTTGTCACTTTTGGTCCAACCGAACCCTTTCGGTGCAACCGAAGAACACAACTCGGTGTCACCGATTTCACTGCAAAGAAGAAAATTTGCCACTAGTTCCTGTTTCATTTGTTCCAGCTCCACTCGATGATTCTTGTCCTCTACCAGCATCATATCCTACATGCTGCTTTGCTCTGTGACTCAAGGACCAAACCTATTTTGACTCATACTCCAGAAGATCCCTTCTTGAAAATTGATGTCAAAGGGGGAGAGAGAGATCACATCAAAGCTTACTCACTTCAAAAGGAAGAGAGTACTTCAACAGGGGGAGAAAGGTAATCACATCAAAGGCCCCAGATGCTTGGTGTTCAAGAGGAGAGAAGACACATGTCTTTAAGAGGGGAAATACATGTTTATGTTATGTTTCTGTGATCTGATCTGCTTTTGCTCTGATTTTGTTTCCCTATTTTCTCCCATTATCCAATATAAGATTCAGGGGGAGAAAGACTTCTAGGAAGGAAATCTTTGAATTCATTGCACATCTTTTACCTTTGGGGACATGTCTGTATCCAATAGAGTACCCAGTACTCACTCTCTACATGTTATCCCAATCTTGGTACTCTTGTGCCTTCTTTTGTTTGCTCTGTCTAGTAGATGTATCTGTGTTATCTAACCTTGTTTACTCAGGTTCATCTCTTCCCAAGCCAGCTCAAGACCATCAAGGTAAGTATATGCATCACACTTATGTGCATGAAGATCTCTTGCTAATGTACATATTGTTTGCAAGAAGGAATCATGAACATGAAGTTACATATATTCATATCATTTGCTCTGATGCATATAGCCAAGATACATGTAACACATTGCTTACTCTATCATGTTTATGCATTCACATGCTCTTACATTCCTATTTACATGATTGTATACATGTAGGGGGGAGCCTATGCATGTTACATGTCTTTCCAAAGCTTTACTTGCTATTCTCTTTATCCTTATCTAAAGCTTTGATGTGTGTTGTCATCAATTACCAAAAAGGGGGAGATTGAAAGCACAAGTGCTCCCTGGGTGGTTTTGGTAATTAATGTCAACATATCTCCTGTTGGACTAATGTTTTTATCTAGAATATTTCAGACAAGTTCAACAGATGGAGTGGCGTGGACAAGAGGATGTGGAACCCCTTCAAGGTGCTAAGGACAAAGGATTGGCTCAAGCTCAAAAGCTCAAGACTCTACATTTTACATTTAGTGATCCAAGATCTCATTGAGTCCATAGGAAAGCCAATACTATTAAAAGGGGATGAGGTGTTGCTTAATGGCTTGCTTGCTCAAAGTGCTTAGTGATATGCTCCAAAGCCCCCAACCACCTGCTCATATCCACATATGTCCCAAACCAAAAGTCAAACTCGGCCCCACCGAAACGTTCTATCCGGCGCCACCGAGTTCACTTGACATAGCCACTGCCACAAACCCTAGTCACTTCGGTCTCACCGATGGGATCCCAGTCTCACCGAGATGGGCTTGCAAACTCTCTGGTTCCTGTTGCAATAAATTCTGTCTTACCGAGTTTTGTAATCGGTAACACCGAGTTTGCCTGACCAACTCTCTGGTTAGCCTATTACCAAAATCGGTCACATCGACTTTGTGTAATCAGTCAAACCGAGATGAGGTTTTACCCTAACCCTAGCACATCGGTCCCACCGAGTTGATCATATCGGTCCCATCGAAATGCCTAACGGTCACATTATGAACTAAATCGGTCCGACCGAGTTTTCTAATTCGGTCCCACCGAGTTTGGTGATTTGTGTGTAACGGTTAGATTTTGTGTGGAGGCTATATATACCCCTCCACCCACTCTTCATTCGTGGAGAGAACCATCAGAACATGCCTACACTTCCAGCATACATTTTCTGAGAGAGAACCACCTACTCATGTGTTGAGGTCAAGATATTTCATTCCAACCACATAAATCTTGATCTCTAGCCTTCTCCAAGTTGCTTTCCACTCAAATCATCTTTCCACCAAATCCAAATCTGTGAGAGAGAGTTGAGTGTTGGGGAGACTATCATTTGAAGCACAAGAGCAAGGAGTTCATCATCAACACACCATCTATTACCTTTTGGAGAGTGGTGTCTCCTAGATTGGTTAGGTGTCACTTGGGAGCCTCCGTCAAGATTGCGGAGTTGAACCAAGGAGTTTGTACGGGCAAGGAGATCGCCTACTTCGTGAAGATCTACCCTAGTGAGGCAAGTCCTTCGTGGGTGATGGCCATGGTGGGATAGACAAGGTTGCTTCTTCGTGGACCCTTCGTGGGTGGAGCCCTCCGTGGACTCGCGCAACCGTTACCCTTCGTGGGTTGAAGTCTCCATCAACGTGGATGTACGATAGCACCACCTATCGGAACCACGCCAAAAATCTCCGTGTCTCCAATTGCGTTTTCACACTCCAATCCCATCCCTTTACATTCTTGCAAATTGCATGCTTTACTTTCCGCTGCTCATATACTCTTGTCATGCATGCTTGATATGTATTGTGAATGTTTAAACATGTGCTAAAACTCCACCTTAACTTGAAGAAACTAAAAACTACAACTTTTCTTTGCTAAGAGTCTATTCACCCCCCCCCCCCCTCTAGACACCTCTTCTCGATCCTTTCAGAAAACAGTTCATTCGAATGAATTGTATGCCGTATATCACACACACCTTGATCTGGCTGACTGTTTCTGTTGCTTTCCCTAATAGCAAACAGTTCATCAAAGCGAACTATATGTCATATATCGCACACACATTGATATGGCTGCCCGTTTTTGTTGTCTTGTCTAATCGCAAACAGTTCGTATGGATCAACCATATGCCCAGCATCGCACACGCAACTAAAATCTGAACCGTATTTGATGTATTCGCCATCGCAAACGTTTTGCATCTTTTTTGACGATTTTATTACATCACCATTTGCGATTAATCCATCGCACACAGTTTCGTCAAAGGGTCCCTGATCGTACTGTCGCGTTAGCAGTATCCTGCAGTAGTGACCCCTTTATCGCGTTGGGTGCAAGTGTTTGATTGTTTGTGTAGGTGCATAGATTGGAGACTTGTGTGTATCTCCTACTGGATTGATACTTTGGTTCTCAAAACTGAGGGAAATACTTATCTCTACTTTGTTGCATCTCCCTTTCCTCTTCAAGGGAAAACCAACGCAAGCTCAAGAAGTAGCAGGGTTTTGGAGCAATATCATTAAGCACTTGAGCAACAAGATCATTAAGCAACACCTCATCCCCTTTTAATAGTATTGGCTTTTCTATGGATTCAAAGTGATCTTGGATCACTTAAACAAAATGAAGAGGCTTGAGCTTTTTGCCAATCCATTTCCTTAGCATTTTGAGGGGTCCACATCTCTAGTCCTTGCCATGCCAATCATTGAACATCTTGAAATATTTATTTTGAATAGACATAGAGATATATGTTGTTATGAATTAACAAAACCACCCGGGGATTAGTTGCACTTTCACATTCCTTACACGGTCGGGGTTTATGGGTCCCCCTTGACAGTTCACTTTGAATAAAACTCTTCCAGCAAGACCCAACTTTGATTTTAACATTTGCCTAATAACAACTAAAATTTGCATAGTGAGTAATTAGCCCAAGGAGTCTTAATCTACAACCGGGGCCAGTGCTCCTCATGAGTGTTGGTCCAAACTAGGCGATGTCCGGCGCCCCCTGGGCAACCAGTGTCTCGGCCAACCCGACGTCTGGCCCATCCGGTGTGCCCTAAGAACGAGATACATGCAACTCCTATCAGGATTTATCGGTACATCGGGCGGTCTTGCTGGTTTTGTTTTACCATTGTCGAAATGTCTTGTGCACCGGGATTTCGAGCTTGATCGGGTTATCCCGAGATGGAGGTTTTTCCTCCACGGATCATGAGAATTTATAATGGACTAAGTTGGGATACCCCTGCAGGGTTTAATCTTTTCGAGAGCCGTGCTCGCGGTTATGGGCGACTTGGAGATTTACAATATCCGGTTGTAGAGAACTTGACACTAAATCCAATTAAAATACACTAACCGCCTGTGTAACCATGACCGTCTCTTTTCGATAAAATTCGGGAAGAGAATACGGTGGAGTTATGTTTGAAACGCAAGTAGTCCAAGATCACTTCTTGATCATGTTAATTTGCGACCGACATGCGTATTCACTCGTCTTATTCTTGTACTCGTAAGTTAGCCACGTATACATGCTTAGTGTTTGATGCACCCTCACCACTTAACCATGCTATTCCCATAAGCTTTGTTAGTTTTGACACCGTGGGTAATGAGATTGCTGAGTCCCCGTGGCTCACAGATTACTACAAACACAACTACAGGTACCTTTGAGACAGACATAGGTGAAGCGCCACAGAGCTCCAGTGGGAGTATGACGAGGATCGTGGGCGTATGTACGTCTCGTTTCCGGACGATCAGTACTCGCTTCTTAGTCGGATAGATCCCGGGATTTGTAGCACAGGTGGTCTCTTCTCGTTTGTTTTTGTCCGTAGCCGGACCCTGTCTTCATTTGATGAATGTATGAATGTTTGAATTACATGTTGTAGACATGTGGCGAGTGTAAACCTATATCTCGTATTCTCTTATCTTCAGTAAATGATGCGAAGATATAACCATCCTTGCGACGGCCTAGTATGCGCTTATGCCCGTAAGTCGTGCCTCGACACGTGTGGGATATAGTCGCATATCGGGTGTCAGATCTCTCTGAAGTTTTATTAATGTACTCATCTTAGTTCTTTCGAGCCCTTTCCAGATTTGTACACATAAGTGACTTGTTACAGTGAAACTAGATTTGTCAGCTCTATCCCTTTTGATGGACAACAAAGGCATAAACACACTTGATGTTAGCATAACGGCTCCAGATTATGTGACGTTAGCACAAGATACAGTTCATGTTTGAAAGGATCGAGAAGAGGTGTCTAGAGGGGGGGTGATTAGACACTAAGTACCAAAAGTTGCAGTTTTTAACTTCCTTAAGTTCGAGTGGAGTTTTGGCACAAGTTTAACACTCACAATACATATCAAGCAAGTATGCAAAGAGTATATGAGCAGCGGAAAGTAAAGCATGCAACTTGCAAGAATGTAAAGAGAAGGGTTTGGAGGATTCAAACGCAATTGGAGACACGGATGTTTTTGTCGTGGTTCCGATAGGTGGTGCTATCGTACATCCACATTGATGGAGATTTCAACCCACGAAGGGTAACGGTTGCGCGAGTCCATGGAGGGCTCCACCCACGAAGGGTCCACGAAGAACCAACCTTGTCTATCCCACCATGGCCGTCGCCCACGAAGGACTTGCCTCACTAGCGGTAGATCTTCACGAAGTAGGCGATCTCCTTGCCCTTACAAACTCCTTGGTTCAACTCCACAATCTTGTCGGAGGCTCCCAAGTGACACCTAGCCAATCTAGGAGACACCACTCTCCAAGAAGTAACAAATGGTGTGTTGATGATGAACTCCTTGCTCTTGTGCTTCAAATGATAGTCTCCCCAACACTCAACTCTCTCTCACAGGATTTGGATTTGGTGGAAAGAAGATTTGAGTGGAAAGCAACTTGGGGAAGGCTAGAGATCAAGATTCATATGGTAGGAATGGAATATCTTGGCCTCAACACAAGGGTAGGTGGTTCTCTCTCAGAAAATGTGTATTGGAAGTGTAGGTTTGTTCTGATGGCTCTCTCCACGAATGAAGAGTGGGTGGAGGGGTATATATAGCCTCCACACAAAATCTAACAGTTACACACAACTTACCAAACTCGGTGGGACCGAATTGATAAACTCGGTCGGACCGATTCAGCAAATCTAGTGACCGTTAGGATTTTCGGTGGGACCGATATGGTTAGGGTTAGGGCATAACGTAATCTCGGTGAGACCGATTACACAAACTCGGTGGGACCGATTTTGGTAATAAGCTAACCAGAGAGTTGGTCAGGCAAACTCGGTGAGACCGATTACACAAACTCGGTGGGACCGATTTTGGTAATAAGCTAACCAGAGAGTTTGCATTGTAATCTCGGTAGTACCGATTGCTCAAACTCGGTGGACATACACAGAGAGATTACAATCCCATCTCGGTGAGACCGAGATCCTATCGGTGAGACCGATTTGCCTAGGGTTTGTGGCAGTGGCTATGACATCTGAACTCGGTGGCGCCGGATAGAAAGAATCGGTGGGGCCGAGTTTGACTTTTGGTTTAGGACATATGTGGATGTGGGAAAGTAGTTGAGGGTTTTGGAGCATATCACTAAGCACTTTGAGCAAGCAAGCCATTAAGCAACACCTCATCCCCTCTTGATAGTATTGGCTTTTCCTATAGACTCAATGTGATCTTGGATCACTAAAATATAAAATGTAGAGTCTTGTGTTTGAAGCTTGAGCCAATCCTTTGTCCTTAGCATCTTGAAGGGGTTCCACATCCTTTAGTCCATGCCACTTCATTTGTTGAACTTGTCTGAAACATACTAGGTAAAAGTGTTAGTCCAACAAGAGATATGTTGACATTAATTACCAAAATCACCCAGGGAGCACTTGTGCTTTCAATGTTGAAGCATACGATCACAATGAGGTATGCTGCTGGGCATGATAACTTATCTTTGGAAATAATCATATGGTTATCTCTTATGGCTTAATCTTCTCATATGAAATGTCTCAGCATTTTGCTTTTGCTTGGAGTATATACATTTCTGAGAAAACTGCCATTCTTTTTTTCATTTTGCAGTGGAAGTTTGTCCAACAGGCATATGCGTGTCTTGTTGCACTTTCCCAAGCCGTGGCTGCAAAATCCAGTTTTGTGTCTGTTGTTACATGATTGATCATGGGTATTATATCACACATGAATTGCAGTATAATATGCCTATCCCGATCTACATACATGATAAGAGCATGGTTAATAGTTTAGCCAGCTGCTGGCTATATGATCTTGTCATATCATCTATAGTCAAGCTTATAGCCGGCAAGTATAATAGTTGCATATAAATATGTACTCCCTCCGTCCGCGAATAAGTGTACATCTAGCTTTTGTTCTAAGTCAAAGTTTTAAAGTTTTGACCAACTTTATAGAGAAAAGTAACAGCATTTATGGCACTAAATTAGTATCACTAGATCTATTTTGAATTGTATTTGTATAATATACCAATATGATATCATATATGGTACTACTTTTTTTATAAAGTTGGTCAAAATTGTAAATCTTTGACTTAGGACAAAAGGTAGATGTACACTTATTCGCGGACCGAGGGAGTACTATTTTTTAGATACATGACCCACCTCTCATAACATGTCTAGGAGCGCGTGCTGCAGCTGGCTGTTAATCAGCAGCAGTATTGTATTTTTTCCCTAATGTTTGCTAAAATTGTCTCCCTGGGTCTACCTTTGCTATTATCAACTTCGATATAGAACCGGACCTTTGGCATTCTGTTTTTAGTGTTGTCTGAGTCTTCTCTTCTGTCATTATTAATCCAGACACAGGTGAGCGTTTCTATCAGCAAAACGATGAATGACATGACCATAATTCTCAAGAGTCACAGAAGAAAAAAACCTGTACAATCAATCTTGACGCCGCAGCCACAAGGAACACCTTCCGAGTTCCGAGTAATACCGAGACGGAGGGTGCGTAAGCAAGATGGTGGTCCAGCATACTACCAGAAGCTCGTTCCGGTGGGATGACAACTGGGGAGACGGCTGGAATGGTGAGGAGGCGCCGTCGACATTATTGAACTCTATGCCCAGCCAGCAGTCGAAAGGTCTGGCTTCAAGGAGGTCGATCAAGGATGGCGGGAAAGATTAGCCGGCATGTCTATATCAATCCCTATATTGTTTTCGTTCTTCTAAAAAAGGGAATTTTTGTGCCCAGCTTTTTTGATAGATTTCACGAGGGAATGTAATATGCTGGCACTACTGTTTTTTTAAATGCAGGAGAGAAGAAACATGAATGCTACTTCAACACCAAATCGGTTTCATTAGATTAGATTTGACATAAAATATATTTTTATATTATACTCCCTCCTATCCAAAATAAGTGTCGCAGTTTTGAACTACCCCAGTTTAGTTCAAAACTGCGACACTTATTATGGATCAAAGGTACTGTAGTATATACATATTTCATATTGTAAATATAAACACATTTTTTCTGTATACTTGGTCGAATTTCAAAAGGTCTGACATAGGACAAATCTAGAACTTCAAGTTACAAAAGTTTTTAATCCAAGAAGTGTATAACTTCATAGCCGAAAATGCTTTGTCGATGAGCTCCGGAAGATCTTTTCCAGATCAGTTTATTCCAAAAAGATTTGGCAGCTAATCAGAGTAAAAACACTTCATTTCCAGGCACTGTTCCAAAGCAGGAAAGCCATACAAGATCTCTACAATACATCTGCGGTACACAGTCCAGCTGCAAAATACAATGAACAGGTGCCTCAAGTAAACATGACGATTGTACCAGAATTACAGCCACGGGGAAAGCAAAACGGATATCCAGACAAGCAAACAAGCGCCACCGTGCGGAAGAGCTACCCCTTGAAATGAAACTAGTCATCATCCTTGTAGGGGTATTCCTCTGGGACTTGCTTGGTGAGCTTCACCCGCATCTCGTAGGCATCATCCCCGCGAAGCATATCACGGACCCATGTAACCTCCGTCTTCATGGAAACCTGCACCGCAACATCAATTAAACTTGATCAGCTTATGGTAAATGACTTCTGAAACTGGTACGATCACAGCACTGGGATCGCAATTATATAAATATCACAAGCTGGTAATAGACTGTTTCACTTGAACACTTCCAACTAGCAGAAGTTGGAACACAAGTTCATAATACTTCATACTGCAGAAGTTGGCCACTGGTGGTACCATGCAACAGTGGATTACAGACATTAAGCATGATATGCCTTAAGATATGGATATCAAAAACATGCAATTCTCAAGTGGAAATGCATACAGAATTATGCAAGTTGATTTAGTCTTTCAATATCAGTTTCACAGAATAGAATAGCATGAGGTCACAGATCCCAGATCCATTTTATAGATTATTTATTCTTAGACTGTTTGACAAGAGAAAAGTACAAAGATAGCAGCAAAAGAAGACGTACCATTTCCAGTGCTCCCCTGATAACTCCACTCAACACATTGCAATACTGAAGACCTTGGCAAGTATCAGGAAGCTCAACAAAATCTACAAGTGGGTTGTCCTCCAATACAAAGCTGCAAGTTGTACCCTCAGCATCCCAATTGGTTACAGTTGCAGTCACGCCCAGGAACATTTTGAACCCAAGCTGGTTTGAAAAGGAAAAAAGGAATATTGTCAGAGCATAAAGCCATAAGGAGGATAAGCAGAAGGGAGAACCAGCTAGGGGATGAGTTTGATTGTTCTAAGAAGCAAACAAGTGTCGAACAACTTGAAAATATGGTAGTAAGTCTTGGGCCTTCGATTAATGAGCAAGTTGAGGTGTATAAAAAGAAATGAGCTTAACGTACTACATACAGAATTTGCAGAAGAGAGGGCATGAAATGTCCCTGAATGGTGCATAGCTACTGTAGCAGTAAAGAATGCTATCACCGGACAAACATAGCTGAGTGTCTGCATCTCATAAAATTGAAACCACTGTTATACAGTGGTAAAAACTGCTACACTGTCGACTTCTATTGAATAAATGACTAAATAAACATATGTATTCCCTTTCTGGCCTCTCAAAACATTTTGTCTCACAAGTCTATGAATATGAATACAGGTAAAAAACTTCAAAATATGCATGCATTATTTTTGTGCTAATCTCAACCAAAGAATAGCAAGTTTAGCAAATGACCTTTGCTATAGTATCAGCAGTCTCCTTGAAGTCAGCACAGTTTGATACATTTGACTTGGCTAAGAATTCATCAACCAACCGAGTTCCAATATTGTAACCCCTGAAAATTAAAGAAGATATTAAGAAAGGTTTCCAAGCAAAGTTAAAATACAGCAATCGTATTAATAGCCGCCAGCAAGCCTGAGAATTAATCCAATAAATAAGCTATAAACCAGCAACCATAGTACGGACACATTGAGCGTTCATATGTGATTCACTTCCGAAGCAGAAGTTAAAATAGAGCAAACATAGTAATAACTGCCAGCAAACCTTGAGAGTCAATTCACCAGATAAGCTATAAACTAGCAACCATAGTAGGAAACATATTAATAATTCATACGTGATTCACTTTCATGTCCCGCCGTCCCTCTTTCCTCCAGAAGTGATGCATGGCTATAATTCCTAAATGTGCTAGATCCATGCTCCTCGATTCAGTTCAAAAGAGGAACAAGTTTGGAGTGCTGGAGTCATTGCAATTGGACATATCTCCTTCCCCCCATTGAACAATGGAACGTAGATGACGTGCTGCCACACCAACAATGACAACACCAGGAGTTGCATATAATCCGGGCTGTATAAATCTATTCAATCGAGAAGATGATACAACATCACCAAAATGAAACAATCTTCTGTTCACACACAGACTACACAAACATTAAATCAATTAGGGTGAGAGTGAGAAGTGCATCGCTGCATCTACTTGGATTCCCATTCTCGGGATATTGCAGCTAGCTCACTGTTAAACCCTCACACGTGATCCCTAGGTAAAATTCCCAGATTCATACTTCTAGATCTGATCCCTCAAATGGATACCATCACATCAGCAGTTTCTCAATTTGCCTACAAACTTAGGCAGATGAAGTAAGAAAACGGGCGTACATCTGATCGAGCTGCTTGTTGACCTCCTCGACCTCTTCGAGATCCGTGAGCAGCTGCCGCACGATGGCGCCGTACGTGAGCGTGAAGAGCTCGGCGTTCTGCACACCAACACAACCAGATCAGCGCGGGGTGCAGATGTACGGGCGCCCGGGGGGGGGGAGGGCTGTGGTTTGGAAGCTTACTACGCGCTCGACGCTGGCGAAGAGGGCGTCGCCGGACTTGGGGGTCGTGAGAGGCGGCATCGCCGAGATCGGGGCCGGTGGCGGGCGAGAGAGATCAGAGGAGAGAACCACTCGCAGAGTCGCCGGTCTCGAGTAGTGGGTTATAGGCCAGTTTGGGCTTATACTTTTTTGTTTTGCGGTGAAAGCTTGGGCTTGGGCTTGCCAACTGTAGTCCATCGGCCCCTAAAATAAAAGAGTAGAACGGCCCATTCTTTCCCGCTAAAAAAATGAACTGAGGTTCCCTTTTAAAGCAACAACGATCTTTCCCTTAATATTTTTTTAAAAAAATGCGATTTTGCGGAATATAAGCAAATGTATACGGATAGAGGGAACTAAAACTAGCAAACAATAAAATTCCCAGATGAAACAAAAAGTTACATTGATACCTCTCTTACCGTTATATGTCTAGTTTCATCTTCCGCGCACTGATGTCCCACAAGCTTCTAGTGAGAAATCCGTATGACCAAATCTATCTACAAAAGATGCATGAACTTCAAAGGCATTGAAGTGACATATGAATCTTGGCCGATCAATGATTTGATCGCTTTGTTTTTTTTCCTTCCCTACGCATAGCTTTGATATTATATGACTTTGGGTCAATGATAAACTTGGCCTTAGAATACTTCTTCCTGATGTTTTGCTTAATGGTTCTCAACCCTTGGTGGATGATCGATGAGCTTTGATGATGCCTGCCAGCGGTGGAGGCCAAGGCGAGGTATTCATGGGGGGCAAGAAAGGCGATATCTTGACTTGAATCCCCCTGTCCCTTGTGACCATCATCTGGCGAAATCCGTGTATCTCCTTGTGAATTCCATTTCAATTCTCTAGAAATATCAAGCGGGAATCTGGGACTTTTCAGAATCTAGAAATATCCACGAGCATATTCATGAATCTCGATGACACCGGAGAGGAACAATATGTTCGATAGAGCGAAATTATGCTGCTCTGATCCCACGAGGTTGACTGACACAACTATAACGCCCGGATAATTAAGCTACAGTAATCCCATGTTAATGGTGCCATGT
Organism: Triticum aestivum; assembly: GCF_018294505.1. NCBI lineage: Eukaryota > Viridiplantae > Streptophyta > Magnoliopsida > Poales > Poaceae > Triticum > Triticum aestivum. Next base: position 93,627,125 of record NC_057799.1, read on the forward strand.
CATCATTTTCACTGTTGCTAAATCCGCCTTTGTTCCAATCCGGTTCAATTCAAATTTAAGTAGAAGTCAAAATTAAAGTCTTCAAAATTTCAAACTAAAATGTTCACAATATTCTATAAATTCCCTTGATCATTGTCATGTTGAAACCAACCCCTTTTGGATTCCCAAAGTGACATTGAAATTTATTTAGTGGTCTGGCAACATTAAAATTGGCCTTTTCAATTTCCAAAAATAGTTAAGCACTCCTAAATGCTTGGAAACTTTTTGTAGCAACCCAGAATATTGCACGGTATTTTTGTGCCAAGTTTTGTGTTAAACAAAACTCTTTTAGTAGCTCAATTATAATGCAAAGTAGGAAATAAATAAATAAACAGAAAGTACAAAATAAAAGGCCTAATCTACTAGGCACTATGGCCCATCTAACAAACTGGACGGACCAACCCGCAACACCCGTGTCTCCCTCCTTCCTACTGCTCCTCCGACCGTGCCCGCGCTCGCTCGTCCCCGCCAAGCCAGCTTGCCGTCCGCGCCGCTACAGGAGCCCGTGGATGGATAAGGGCCTCGCCCTCGACACCCCTGGCAACTCTATCTACTTCCCCTCGCCCTCTCCGCCTCTCCCTCTCCCCACCAAAACCCCTTCCCCCACGCGCTGCTGCTTCTCCTCTCCGCCATGGCCTCGCCAACGTGAAGCCCGCGGCCACCATCGCCCGTTCGCCGCTCCGACAAGTCCGGGAGCTCCGTCGTGGTCCGGATCTTCTTCCTCGACACTGGATCGGGACCGGGAGCGCCACCGCCGTCGCATTCTTCCTCTTCCTCATCTACGGCCACCGCGCGACCTCACTGTCGATCTCCACCACCGATGCCTCCCGGCCTCGCCAAGCTCGTCCACGGCCTCCCCAGGGTGAGCCCTCCTCCGGACCCCCCTTCCTCCGCCTCGATTTGGTCGACGTTTGCCGTCCCCGAGCACATCCGAGCTCGCGTCGCGCGTACGCATACGTGTACAGGCGTACATATGTGCGTGCGTGAACTGCTGCTACTTAATTGCCGTCTATTGCTGCGGCGTACTGCTGCTGCCGCGCGCCCGCCCTGGCCTCGCCTCCGCCTGCCGCTGCTCGTTGGGCATCGCCCGCCGTCGCCTAGCGCGCCCCTGCTGCTCCTTGCACTGCGTTGCCTCCTACCGCTACTCTGCTCTTCTTGCTGCTGCTGTCGCTGCACTCCTGCTCCGCTTGCTGTTGCTTACGGCCGCTGCTCTCTACCGCTGCTGTTGCTCCCTAGTGCTGCTGCCGCTGTTGGCCATGGCCGCCGTGGCTTGAGCCTCGTGCGTGCTAGCCATGGCAAGCACACAGCCAAGGCCTGGCTGTGCCGCTGCCAATGGCCGGCCTAATTAGTAGGTTTAATTAGTTCACGCTAAATTAGGTGTTAATTAGTCTAAGGCTATTGCAAGTGGACCCCGCTAGTTAATCTAATTAACTAGAATAGTTTAGTTGCTGTCTATGACATGTGGCCCCACCTTGACTAGTTGACCAGTCAAAGTGCTCACTGTCTATCACCTAGCCAATGACAGATGGCCCCTACTGCACTGTTCATTGTTGACTCAGTCAACGTCTGACTAGACCTTTGACTTTGACCCTGACCCCACAGTCATACAGTATGGCTGGAATAGCGCTAGGTAACAAAAGTTTAATCTGCTTTTATTTTCGAATTTAAAATAAATCCAGTAATTTGGAAATTCAATAAAACTTAGAAAATTAATAGAAAATTAACCGTAGCTCCGATGAAAATGCATTCTACATGAAAGTTACTCAGAAAAATCCAACGAATCCAAAAACGTAGTCCGTTCATCTGTCACATGCCCCTACACTACAAGGGAAAACCCTATACACAGAATCTTAGCAGCAGCATGGCTCAAAAAGGAGCGCTGCTGCTAATTAGCAGTAGCGCGGGTGTGGAAAACCTGCTACTGACAAGTGTTTAGAAGTAGCGCGCTCGGCGTAACCCGCGCTGCTACAAATATCGACCGACAGTGCCCACCCAAGTCCATTTAGCAGCAGTGCGGTGCCGCGAGCCGCGCTACTGCTATAGTTGTAGCAGTAGCGCGGTTTTTCTGAGGTCGCTGCTGCTAATTTTCAAATTGGGCACACTTTTGGTCCCGGTTAGCAGTAGCGCTTGTACCGAAAGCGCGCTGCTGCTACTTTCTTAGCAGCAGCGCGTTTTACGTCCCGCGCTACTACTAATCCGCACCCACCACCTTTTCCCCACCCGTCCTCCCCTCCCCCTCCTCTCCCTTTCCCCTACCTCTCCCACTCTCACTCTTCTTCTTCCTCAATACTTCCCCCCATTACTCTCCCTCTTGTACCTACCTTTCTCTCTCTTCATTACTCCTACCTAACTACACCACCTCCATTAATGCATCTCCTTTCTCTTTTTCCTTCCCCCTCCACTAGTTGAAGTTGTCTCATCCCAAATTAGGTAGCTAGGTAGATGTAGCATTTAGTTAAGTGACCTATTTGCCCCCTAACTAGATCTATCTTTGTCAAGAAGAGCTTTGTGCACTTTTGATCTCTCTACATCATCATCTCCACCGTGTGCTCGATCTCGAGATATAGGTGATTAAAATTTCATGCTTTTGCAAAATGGAAATATGTTTATGTTTGTGTGATATGTTGATGGAAATTGTGTGTGTGGCATGAGTTGATGCCAAATTGTGCTTTTGAGTTGCCTATGTTTTTGCCGAAATGTCGATTTATTTCCGTTTCGGCGAATTCCGGGCAAACTCTAGATCTATATATGTCCTATTTTTAAGGAAGGTCATGCCGAATTTTTGTATGACTTTGATGCATGCACGCATTTTTATAATCAATTTGTTTATTATTACCGTGCATAGTTGACGATGGTCAGTGGAACGATGGTGGACAGGTGGTTGCGGCCGGCGGTGCAGGACATGAAAGAAAATAACCGGACAGAGGTTTTATGTCCGTGTTGAAAATGCAAAGGAATAGTTTGGCTCGACCCCCATGATGATGGTCGTGTCGAAGCGCACCTGCTCATGACTGGTTTCATGGATGGCTATACTCGGTGGATAATTGAAGATGAGGATGACGATGTTGAGGATGCCGACGGGGCAGGCAATGATGACACGGGGCAAGACGAAGAGATGATCGATAATGGCGGCAGGGAAGAGGCCGGACATGGCGGCGGAGAAGGGGCCGGACATGGCGGCGGAGAAGGGGCCGGACATGGCGGCGGAGAAGGGGCCGGACATGGCGGCGGAGAGAACGACATGGACTCCACGCAGCAGAGTTCGTCGGTACTAAGTTCAATCGTGCGGGACCCTCATGTTCAAGCATTGCTTCGCAAGGAGACGAGTACTGAGAGAGCTGCTTCTAGAAAGGAGGCTAAGCTGGAGCAACTGGTGGTAGACTCGAACACTCCATTGTATGATGGTTGCAATCCTGAGGTGACCCGCTTGAGTTTAACGCTCCAACTCCTGAAGACGAAGGCTAAAAACAAATGGACCGACACTAGCCTCGATGAGCATCTCAAGTACCTAAAGGATGTTCTTCCCGCGGGTAATCTATGTCCTAGTAGTGTTGATGAGGCCAAGAAGATCGTGTGCCCTCTTGATCTGCCACACGTTAGATACCATGCATGCATCAACGATTGCATAATTTATCGGAAGGAGCACGCGGAAAAAACAAGCTGTCGGGTGTGCAATGCTTCTCGATACAAGAAGGCCGGGAAGAAATGTCCCCAGAAAGTGGTATGGTACTTACCGATCACTCCCCGTCTCCAGAGGTATTTTGAAGATCCCAAGGAAGCAAAGCTAATGCGCTGGCACGCGGAGAGGAAGAAGCCCGACGATGGAGATGATCCGAAGCTGAGACACGTCAAGGATGGAAGCCAGTGGAGAGCATTGAACAACTTCTATCAGTATTTTGAATGTGATGCAAGGAACATCGTGCTCGGCGTGTGTACTGATGGCATGAATTCGTTTGGCAACCAGAACACCAACCATAGCACATGGCCCGTGTTTGTATGGATGTACAACCTCCCCCCTGGTTGTGCATGAAATCGAAGTACATTCACGTGAGCATGCTTATTCAAGGGCTGAAACAACTAGGAAATAATATTAATTTGTATCTGGGGCTACTTCAAGAGGAGTTAGACACGTTATGGAAAACACCGGCCAAGACATGGGACGCCAGCAAAGGCGAGTATTTCAACATGAGAGCCGCGCTGATCACGACAGTGCAGGACTATCTCGGTTACGGATATGTGGCAGGCCAGGTGTGCCATGGATATTGCGGATGCACGCGGTGCATGGATGATACGACGTCTCAGCAGCTAACGTCAAGGAAAGATGGCGGGTCTGGGAAAATCGTGTACTTGGGGCATCGAAGATGGCTCGAACAGGACGACCCGTGGAGAAACCGTGGAGATCTATTCAATGGTCACGCTGAGCATCGAGGACCTCCACGTAAGCGGAGCGGTGCCGAAATTGATGAGCTGTTGAAAAACTGGAAGGAGTGCCCCGCGCCGGGAAAGACGATGAGAAAGGCGCCGGAGCCGCTGCTGAAGGTATGGAAGACGAGGTCTGTGTTCTGGGACTTGGAGTACTGGCACAAACTCGATACACCTCATTGCCTTGATCAAATGCATATCTGTAAGAATGTCCTTGAGAGCTTGCTCGCAACACTGATGAACATGCCGGATAAGACCAAGGATGGGCCGAAGGCAAGAAAAGACTTGCAAGATTTGAAAATCAGGGAAGATCTGCACATGTCGCCCCGTAAAATGTCAGACGAGACAGAGACGGAGACAGAGGCACGGGAGAGAAGGGCAAGAAAATAAAGAAAGAGGATTATTGCCCCCCTTCTTGCTTCACCTTAAGTCAGGCTGAGATCGATCAATTCTTTAAGTGCCTTACCGGAGTCAAAGTTAGTTCCGGTTACTGTGGCAAGATAAACAGATATCTAGACACGGACAAGAAAAGGTTCAGCGGGATGAAGTCCCATGACTGTCATGTGATGATGACGCAGATACTACCTGTTGCCCTTAGAGGGATAATGGACAAGCACGTCCGTGACACGCTTATTGGTCTTTGCAACTTTTTCGACGTCATCTCTCGAAAGTCGATCAGTGTGAAGCAGCTCCGGAGGCTACAGGAAGAGATTGTTGTGATACTGAATGAGCTTGAGATGTACTTCCCGCCCGCGTTCTTTGACGTGATGGTGCATCTGTGTGTCCATATTGTGGATGACATAATAGACCTGGGGCCGTCATTCCTGCACAACATGATGCCGTTTGAGAGGATGAATGGGATCATCAAAGGATTCGTTCGTAACATGTCCCGTCCGGATGGAAGCATCGTCCAGGGCTATGTGACACAAGAGTGCATCTCTTTCTGTGAGAATTTTCTATATGGCGTAGACCAGCCGCCTGGTGTTAGTGTTGGTTTGCCCGTTAACAAGCACGATGGGAGGCTCGAAGGAGAAGGTCACTGCAACGGTCGCAGGGAACTGCACGTGGCATACTCAGATCAACGCAGCGACTTTGACAGAGCAAACTTGGTAGTGCTACAACACCTAGACGAGGTAGATTCTTTCGTGGCACTGCACAAAGAAATTATCGCAAAGAAGTATCGTGACCGGGGGGTATGCAGGACGGACACCGAAGTTACTAGAGAGCACAACTCCACTTTCATGCATTGGTTCAAAGAGCATATTATTGCTAATCCCCCGGAGGAGGGCTCTAAGGACGGATTGCTCATATACGCCTTAGCACATGGCCCCTCGCCCAACCTCGTAACCTATTAGGCATATGATATCAACGGATACACGTTCTACACGGAGGCCAAAGATATGGACAGTGATGATCAGAACTCAGGGGTGACGATGGAATGCATGACCGGCAGCGACAACGGCGCAACTGAACGATTTTATGGAAGGGTCGAGGAGATCTGGGAGCTTGACTACTCTGGACTGCACAACACAACGATGTTCCATGTCAGATGGGCTAAGAATGTCGAAAGAGAAAACCGGATTTTCACTACCATGACTATACCCGACGCCAAGAGCGCTACCGTGAATGCTATCGCCGAAAACGAGCCATGGGTACATGCTAAGCACGTGACACAATGCTTCTTCATAACCGACCCATGCAATCCCAGTCGTGTTGTCGTGAGGAGAGGCAAAAGGAACATCATTGGAATGGATGGAGTCGCCAACGAGGAAGACTATGATCAGTACGGCAACCCAATGAGGGAAGATGACGATGATGATGAAGTATACGTCAAAAGAAGAATCAATACTACATTACCTAAGAAAAATCGTACTCCATGGAAAAGGCAAAGTCACAATGAGGGGCTCAATTATTCTTCGACGAACAAGAAGGGAAAGAAGCTGACTCAAAAACGAAAACGTCAGCGCTGAGGAACCGTATGTTATCGGTCAAATGATGTAATATATTTATATATGTTCCTATTTTGTATACACACTTAGCCTTTATTATGCATGGGTCCAATGATGTAATATATATGTTCCTATTTTGTATACATATTTAACCGTCAAATGATGCAATATATATCGCCTTCCCTTCGTTCACTGCTCTCGGGAAATAAAAGTGGGAGAAAATAAAGGAAAAGAAAAAGGAAAACTGGCAGTAGCGATTTCCTTATAAAACAGCTACAGTCAAGCTAGCAGTAGCGATTTCCTTATAAAACCGCTACAGCTAGTGAAGGTAGTAGCAGCGCATTTTGTCTAAACGCGCTACTGCTACGTCCACTTAACCCAAAATTCTCACTCTCCCTGCTTCATCCCGCCTCTTTTCCCCCCAAATCCCCACTCTCTCTTCCCCCGTCGCACCGCCGCGCCCCGGCGCTCGCCCCCGACCCGTCGGCCCTCGCCTCCCTCCTCTGCTTCCTCCCCTCCCAACCTCGGCCGTCGTCGGGCCTGCCTCCTCGCCCCTGCACCCTCTGTAAACCCCCCTCTCTCTGCTAGCTAGGGTTCTTCGGTTAATTTACTTAGGTTTTAGTTAGGGCAGTAGGTTAATTAGGTTATCTATTTAGTTATGAATTTAGCTAGGTTTTAAAATAGGACATAAATTTAGGGTTAAGCAATTGTAGTTAAAAGAAAAGGCAGCATTTAAGCAATTGTCCAAATCAACATCCCTTGTTAAAGCAAATTTAGGTATGCTAAATTTTGGACATGTGATATGTGGATATGTCATGTTTTGGACATGTCATGTTTGGAATTTGAACATGTCATTTGGACATGTGATGTTTTGGTTCAATTTTGGTAAATGATCCGAGTGGCCTATGCTACGCCGGAATGTTGATTCATTTCCGTTCCGGTGAATTTCAGGCGCTCGATATGTCCATTTTTTTAGCAAAGGTCATGCCGAAATTTGCCGTGAATAAAGGCATGATTTGTGCTACATAGTTGGCATATCGAGTGCTGGCACATAGATTTCTTTTTTATGTCATTTCTCATTTATTCATACTTTTAGAAATAAACGAGGACACTTAATCATAGGAAACATGTCGAACAACGAAGAAACTGGGCCTTCTGACCAAGATGCAGACGAGATGGATTATGAGGGTGAACAAGAGTACCTCGACTATTTGACTGCTAAGCAAGGTTTGCAGGTCGGCCTCGATGATGGTACTGACGCCGACATCGACACCGACGGCGTCGGCACCGATGGCGGCGCCGAGACCGGCGGGGAAGGTACCGGCGGGGAAGATACCGGCGGGGAAGGTACCGGCGCCGATGCCGCTACCGAAAAGAGGAAGCATAAGAAGCAGAGGATACGAAAACCTAACAAACTAGGGATTGGACGAGTCACAAAGATGGCACCTGGCAAGTTTGAGCCATTAGAGCCGGAAGAACCTCGCAAGTGCTATGGGAACCAAGTAGGATGCATCCTACGGGAATGCGCGAGCATCAACGACGATGACTTAAGGAGTAAAGAACATTTGACGCAGTTGCTCCTAACGAAGTTGCACAAGAGATTCAAGTTCCCCGACCGGGATGATAACATAGAACAACCGTGGGATGATCCGAAGATGAAAAAGATTAACAATCACGCCATGGGCATGTTTAGCAATGATTTGGCCTCCTAGAAAGGGAGGGTGAAACGAGCTATTGAGGCTGAGGAACCCCTGTCCAAGATTCTGGAGGAAAATCCGACACTTACGGAAGAGGAGTTCGAAAAGTTCAAGGACACTTGCGCTACCGAGGCAGCCAAGTCTAAGGCTGTGAAATTCAAGAGCCTTCAGCAAAGGAACACGGGGAAGCATCGCCTCGGAAGCCGTGGCTACCTCGGTAAAAGGCCCATATGGGATAAGGAGGACGCGGAACGTGAAGCCGCGGGTCTCCCAGACCCCTTCGCGAAGTTCACCAACCCCTTGGAGCGTGACTTCATCAGGGCCCGCTAGAAGTGGGACAAGGAGAAAAAGGTTTTTTACACGGACCAGATCACGAGGAAATTGATTAGACTACTTGAGAAGCATCACCAACTTGTAGCCGAAAGCCCTACTTCTCCGACGAGGCCCAAGTGGGACACCCCTCTCAACCGGGCCTTGAACGAACTTAAGGGACTCCCTTTGGGCCAGCGACCGCAATATGGTCGTGTGCACGGCGCTGGAGACGGCGCCACGTGGAAGGTGTTTTACAACGAGGGCCCGGAGGCCAAGAAGCAAAAAAAGAAGTTTAGTCAGGCGGACATCGACGCGAAGGTGAAGCTTGCGGTCGAGAAAAAAGCAGCTAAGGACTCGGAAAAAATAGCCGAGGAGAAAAATGAGTTGCTACAGCAGGCAGTCAATGCAGCTGTAACTGCCTGCAGAAATGATTTCGCTACTAACTTGGTTCCAGCTATCATCAACTGGATGAAGGAAAATCCAGACAAGACGGTACATGATTTCCCGATGCCCAGTTTCGTCGGGAGCAACTCCATGAACAACAAGAACAACAACGCACCATCACTTGCTCACGCAACCGGGCCTCCTCTCGCGGTCGCTCCCGCTCATAGCAGCCCGTCCTCAGTCTCTGGCGCGCTAGGTGGGCCTTCGTCTTTGGCTGAGCTCGACGCCGTCACGGTAATTGCATGTCGCACCAACATATATATATAGAATATTCCATTTTCGTTGCCTTTCGGATGTTTTACGCCACAGACATATGTGTTTGCAGGGCGAAGAAACCCCGTGCACCATACTCTACTTGATAAAAGGCCAGAAGGTCGACGTGGGAAAGGGGATGATATTGAACCCCTTGAAACCCACGTTCCACAACCAGCCGATCCCCGCTGGGCACTTCAGGGTTAGCTTGTCCAGTGTGAAATCGGGGCACGAGGCATTGCCTCCTCCAGTACAGCATGTGGGAGAGGACGACAAGACCCCGCCGCGGATTGGAAGCTGCAAGGGTTGGGTGCTGCTATGGCCGAAGAATCTTATTCGTCTGGAGCCGGCCGAGAGCACACCAATAACCACACATCAACAAGCATGTGCGGAGACCACCACCCCACCTACGCAATTACCAGCTCCTGTAGTGCCGAGTGAGAGCGGCGGACGACGTGATGAAGGGGGTGCAATAGTACTGGCTGATGTAATCGGTCCTGTAGAACAGAGAATGGATGATGAGATGGAGGTCGACCCTATGGGTTTCCTCAATACAAACGCGTATGACTGTGACATAGATATGATGAGTCAACCATATGACGAATCGGGCTATCAGCATGCTAATGAGGATATGGATGATATGCCCGGGCAGGAAGGTCGTTGGAAGGATTGCAAAAAGTCTCTCTTCATGAATTCCTCACAGGACACGCCTGAAGATGTCGCCTCAACACAGGCTCAACTAGCCGGGGGTCGTACAGTGCTTAGCCCGGGAACCCTGGGGCAGGGGTTAAGGAAGGGTCTAGAAGGTGTGCCCAAGAAAAAGGAGAGGAAGAGATTGGGGAAGATAACTGCCTCCAAACAAGCCAGAGCACAAAGCAGCCAGACGATGCATTCTGAAGAGCGTGTACCCGTGAAAGGTGCGGCCATGTTCCATCTCACGGGCGAGCCGATGCTACCGCCGAAACCGCTGGAGGCACTATCAGGGGATCTCAGGAGACTGCACGACCATGTGCTGTCGACTGAGAAAAGCCTACTAGCCTCAAAGGATCCAGGATATCCGACATACGCGGCTTCGTGTGCCTGAGGGGAAGTGCTACGTCGAGACACGGCCCGCGGAGGTGTTCTTCCTGCGGTTTGACCATATCTTTGAGATGTTTCTGACAAGGCGGCTCGATTTTACAATCGTCCGCCTTTTTGTGCTACATATGAGCTCCGTCATGAAGAGTGAAGAAGTCTCGCAAATCTGTGTGGCGGATCCGTACTACATGCACGAGTCTTTCTTGAGTCTCGGCGACTTTGAGCGTGAAACTGCTAGGGAGTACCTCCAAAACTTCATGGTACAGAATAAGGACCGGAAATTGTCCTCGTGCCTTATCATCCAAAGTAAGTCAGTTCCGGACAACCCTTTCGTACATTTCAATCATTCCTTCTCTCTCATATGGGGAATAATTTGAGGTGTCTTTTCCCCGCAGCAACGGGCGCGCCGTCCTTATCGTTCTTTACCCGCAAGTCTCCCACGCTGTGTATTTTGACCCTTCCAGAGACTACGAGAAAAAAGACTACACCCACATAATGAATATTCTAGATGATGCTCTCCAAGGCTTCAGCATTAGAGGTGGCCACATGCAGATCAGGAAACAAAGGAACAAGAAGATGGGTTTCGCGCATAAAACTAACTTCTCCTGCATCCATGTCCCAAAACCAAGCAAGAAGGATGGATTCTACATCGTCCATCTCATGATTCAGTTCAACACGGATCACCAAAAGCTTCGCATGAGAAGCAGAAATGATGATCATATCCACAAGTGGCTAGAATCTCATGGAGAAGCGGATTATAAACTTAGAGATGACTTCTTTCGCATCCAAAGCGACATTGCGACGATCATCATGAAAGAAGTCGTCGATGAGAAGGGGATGTTCCACCACGGCCCTATATCGCGAGCTGACGTCCGAACTCGCATAGGCATGCAACGTCTAGACCTCACGCCGTTCAAGAAGCTAGGGTCCATCCTCGATGATATGGAAGGATGGAACTTCTAGTGATTTATGATGCCGATGATGATGATATGTGTCGGTTGAACTTGTATACTTTTTGTAGCGATGAAACTTTGTGATGTCCACGGTCCCTGCCGAACTTGCGTAACGCTACTTTGTTAGTTTGCGTACGATGACCTGCGTACCTCTAGTTAATTAGTTTGCGTACTGTATGTTGCATCTAGTTGCTAACCCTTTCTTTTTCGGTGTTGCTCTAGTATATTTTGTTGCATATATATGATTGTACATCCTCTTCATGAACATGCATCTCTAACAGGTACCTAGTTTCTTGATGGCGAGATGGAAGTGCTATGTCGTGTACAAAGGGAAGGTTCCGGGGGTGTACAACGAGTGGCATGAGTGTCAGGCGCAAGTGAATGGGTTCTCGGGCGCCAGCCATAAAGGCTTCAAAAGCAGACAAGAAGGAGAAGCTAGTTACTTGAGGTTCACGCTAGCGCGAGAGAGGACTCGTAACCGCCACCTCATGTACTGCATAGTTCCGCTCTCACTCATAGTGATAGCTCTTCTCGCGTATACCTTTGTTTAGATGGATGACGTTGTAGTTGCAAGTATTCGAGACTTGCATGTATCGCTATTTTCGAGATGATGACAAGATACCACTTTGTGTTGGATGATGATTATGATGAGACTATTTGTATGTATATGCTATGATTACATTTGTGGTCTCGCAGGCATTTGTATGTGTATCATGATGACATTTGTATGTGCTAAAGATTCTTCTATAAAGCCTGTTCAAATACAAAACAAATATGCCGAAAAAAACAAAAAACTACTAAAATTAGCAGTAGCGAGTGGGGAAAAGTTAGCAGCAGCGCGGTAGTAGCAGTAGCGCGCACAGGAGAAGCGCGCTATAGCTATTAGCAGTAGCGAGCTCCCTGTAAGAACGCTGCTGCTACACTTGTATATCAGTAGCGCGGGAGCGCACGCGCTGCTGCTACGAGTTAGCTGTAGCGCCTTATTAGTAGCGCCGATCCCCGCGCTACTGATACACCTAGAACCCGCGCTGCTGCTAGGCTTTTCCCTAGTAGTGCTAGCATGCTGAACATGGAACTTTCCTCCTCCCGTCATCTGTTTGACACAGGTCCGGAACCGGGAAAACATTCCCGGTTGACTTCCCCCTTCGCCGGTATCATGTAGCACCGCGTTAGAACACGCCTAGCTCTACCTGTTGTCCTGTTATGCACTTGCTTGCTATGTATTTACTGTTTCTCCCCCCTCTTCTCTTCGGTAGACCCTGTGACGATGTTGATGCCCCTATGATCGACTATGTCACCGACGACCCCTCCTTCTCGTCTGAGCAACCAGGCAAGCCCCCCCTTTGATCATCCCGATATCGCCCATTCCATTCTCTCATGCTTGCATTAGATTTTGCTATTGTTATTGTTGGCTCCTATTCTGATGCATAGCCTGCTTTTGTAACCTGCTTATTGTTACCTACCTGCTTATCCTAAACTGCTTAGTATAGGTTGGTTAGTGATCCATCAGTGACCCCCACCTTGTCCTTGTTGCCCCTGCTTCATCATTGAAGACCCGATCAACGGGATCGAAGACCAGGCCCCGGCACCGCACATCACTTTCCCCTTAGTTGCTCGACACTACTGGGTTACTATCGAGTGCCGAGGGTGAGACCTCATCAGCACTTCCGATGTTAACCCTGTAGTGTAGCTATTCGGTCGTGGTCATCGAGGGTGATTTCCTCCTTAACCACTTCCGATACAACTCTGTCATGCAACCCCTCAAGTGTGAACCTCGAGGTTGGATCCTCTTACGTTCACCTTGATGATTACATCGAGTGGAATTTACAGGGGGTGATTCCTCGGGTTTTCCCCTTGATGTTTGGACACACGGATACCTGGACTTTACAACTGTTACTTGGAAGGGCGGGTCGACCCTGAGGGGTACCCGCAAGTGAAGTGGAGACGGGTTGACCTGGAGGTTGCCCACGAGATAATTACGAGGCGTGGCCGGGCATTCCTAGCCCTTGCCGCAAGTCCTCGAGACGGGGCAACGGGGTCACATCTTTCGTGAGTCTCTGCTTGTTACCGCGTGTTCCTAATCCACTACGGTTTGGATATTTGATCCGAGGGGCCTATGGCCTGATAACACTAACCATCACATGGGCATAGTATGGGCGTTCTGCGTCGTATGCATCAGCCGAAGCTTAAATGATGTCAGCGACTGAGTGGTGCGCGCCGGGTTGGAGTAGTAAGCACCTGCCTTTTTTAAGGAGGTAGCTAGGTCTGCTCACCGGCCGCGTTCGCAGCGTGCAGGAGTTCTCGGGGCGATGGCCCATGACCCCTGGGGGCATAAGTTTAGTCCGGCGTGCTGACCTCTCTATTAAGCCTAGGTCGGGTTGCAGCGTATTGTTTGGCCGAGGCCGGGCATGACCCAGGAAAGTGTGTCCGGCCGGAGTTAATCGAGCATGGTGGGTAAGTTGGTGCACCCCTGCAGGGAAGAAAACATCTATCGATAGCCTGTCCTACGGTAACGGACACTTGGAGTTGTATCCCGATCGATACAACTAGAACTAGATACTTGAGATGAGAAATGGATACGAGAAATGGATAGTATGACTCTGGGATTGCTTTCTCGCAGGGAGATGAGAAAGGATTAACACTACTACTACTTTACATTATGTTGATCTATACTCTTCTAATGCTGCAAGACTGCGGAAGATGTTGAAGATGCTAGTCTTCGATAGGACTAGGCTCTCCCCCCTTATTCTGGCATTTCTGCAGCCCAGTCCACATATACAGCCTCTCTTTGATAATGTTGCATATGTAGTGTAGATCCTTGCTTGCGAGTACTTTGGATGAGTACTCACGGTTGCTTTGCTCCCTCTTTTTCCACCTCTTTCCATTCTTCTCTGATGTCGCAACCAGATGGTGGAGCCCAGGATCCAGACGCCACCTTCGACGACGACTGCTACTACCCCGAGGGTGCCTACTAGCACGTGGAGACCGCCGACGACCAGGAGTAGTTAGGAGGCTCCCAGGCAGGAGGCCTTGCCTTTTCGATCGATGTTGCTTTTGTGCTAGCCTTCTTAAGGCAGACTTGTCTAACTGATGTCTGTACTCAGATATTGTTGCTTCCGCTGACTCTTGTGTTTTCGAGCTTATGTATTCGAGCCCTCGAGGCCCCTGGCTTGTAACATAAAGCTTGTATTATTTTAATTTGTGTCTAGAGTTGTGTTGTGATATCTTCCCGTGAGTCCTTGATCTTGATCGTACACATTTGCGTGTATGATTAGTGTACGATTGAATCAAGGGCGTCACAAGTTGGTATCAGAGCCGACTGCCTGTAGGTAGCCCCCTTTCCAACTCCTTGGCCGAAGTTGAGTCTAGTCACTGAAAAAACTTTTACTAACATGGCTGTGTGTCTTATGGGCCCACGTCGCCATTGGGTGGTATTAGGATCTTTTATTCCTCGCCTATACTCTGGGACTCTGATCTCTCGTCTATTCGGGTTAAACGTTTTACTAACTCTGACATTAGGCTCTCGTGCCCACTTCCTCTCGGAGAGCCCTGACATTATCAATGATCGCTTGCTTCACCAGAAGATTCTGCAGATATTCCTAGATGCTTCTCGAGACACTGTGCCAACTGCCTTGCAGTTCCTGACCACCGATAATCCCCGTGAATAACATCCTTGCCGCTTGTACCTTCATCCCCAGTTGCTCCTGTTATTACAAGATACCCCTAGTACTCTCCGTTGTTCTAAGAACCCTTGTGCCTTCTGCTTTGCAGCTTCTTTTCGCACTGCGGATAATTCACTTAATCGGGGTTCGTTCGTCCCCAGTTGTTCACATGTTTTCCCAAATACCTGAAAACGTTGTCTGATCTTTGAAAATCCTCTGCAACCTATTGCTCTTGATTCTCCTTGCCTGCTTGCATTAGGATTAATTCCATATGTCTAGCAATATTCTTTAAAATTCTTTGTGATTGTCATTCTGTTCCTATGGATTCAGCATGTGTGCGAATACTCGCAGTCATCAATTAATCATTGGAAATTTTCTTTCCGGCTCAAAATCCTTCCAGATATGAGCTGGTTCTTGCCCAATCCAGATTTGATCGGGTGCACCTTTAAGTCTATTCAACTTACTCATCTTTTGATCAGAGCCTATGCTTCTGATCCTTCGTCTTGAAATCATAATTCCTTTGTACCCAAGCATCGAATCATTCAGACTTTTCTATAAGCCGATGCCTTTGCATCCCCCTCTTCATCTGATTGATTACCGATACTCACATAAACTTTGTCGTGAATCGCCAGATCCATTGCTGGGTTGTTATCCGACAGTGTCCTTCACATCCAAAATCTTGTGAGTTTTTCCCTGATACATAATACCTTCGGTAAATTGTATCATCTGCTATAACTTCGATACTCTGCTTTCAAACTCGTATCTTTTGCTTGGTTGATGGTTGTATATATTCGTAAAAATGCCTCGATGGGTTGAACTTATGCCTTCCATAATCCATGTGAACCCGAGATTTCTCACGAGTCTTACTCTTCTGGTACTTCGCCAGATAATCTTCTGCACTACAATTTGTTCGAAAACGAGGAGTGAATGAAAGGTTATGCATTGAAGAAGTGGGAGTCGACCCTGTACCTTGGTGTTCATGCCCATGGACCCGATGTAGAACTTATCATGGAAGCTGCTCGTAAAAATAATTATTTATTTGGTACAAGCTCATCTTGTATGTATGAATTGATCCTTTGCAATCGTGGTTCCGACCATATTTCCTCCTTGATTCCATTTACTGGATAAGTTAAAATACTTATCCTCTGCAAATCATTTCCCCCGTCCAACCTCTACTCCGATTTACCTTCCGCCATTACACCTAGTACTTGATACTGGGAAGTTTTATACCCCATCACATCTTTCCTAGCCCGATCGGCTATTTTTTTATCATGTCAACTTTTAACTGTGCTACCTGGTCCTTATGCTCGGAGCAACTTCCTACGATGAGCTAAGCTTACGTCGATCTTCCTCATCTTATCTTTTCACCTCGAACAACAAGCTTGACTTTGAGCTTGTGTCGAATCCGTGGTTCTCATAGCCTTTCACTTCATCCTTCCTTTTCAGCTCAATGGCATCTTCATAGAGTCTCTCGACAAAATTTGTCATGATCACTATCAACACTTTGGCTTCTTCAGAGATGTCAATTGAATTGATGGCTAGAAATACCATCCTTGCCTCTCGAGGATTTGTGTCAGCATCGACAACATTCTTGTCTCCCCCCCCCAACACAAACTTGTTCATATTAATTTTGGGAATACATCCCTTTTGACATGTCGATGGATTGCTACTGAACCTATCGGCCACCTCCTCATCTTTTCCCTGATAAAATAGCATGATATGTTCTAAAAATTCCGATGGATCCTTTGTGTTCCCAAGGTCCGACCTTTACCTGATGACCATGACACTGCTATCCCAAAGCATGATTGTGGTACTCCGAACCTCTTTAAAAACATTTGGAGGCGCAATGTTAAATGTTTCTTGATCACTTATCCAAACACTGTTGTATGGGTAAACCTCATAACTTACCCTGTCATGTATATCATGCTCTGTTTGATCTTGGGAAGCATATACTCTAATACTTTTGTACAAACACCTTTTCCTTTCCATTGGTCTGGTTAAACTAATAACCACATCTTCCTTTCCATTGTTTTGTTTAACCTTTCTTGTGATCTATATGATCTAAGCAGTAACAGTTCCCTGCTTATGTAAACACCTCGGTGTACAGTTTGTTAGTAAGACCCTGTTATTATTACCGTTGACATTCCGGTAACCACCGATGGACGAGAACTTTGCCCATTGGTCCGCCTCGTTCAACAAGCAGGAAAAAAAGTTCTTTTCGTCCCTCGCCCTTGGTACCGACGTTGTTGCCAACATAACCGACAGGCTATCCCCTGACATGCCTTGCTACCATGACCGTGCAATATGTCAGCGTCCTTCCTACATTTGAACCACATGGTGGGCCCATAACCCACAGTTCCACAGGATCGAAACCCGACTCTCCTATATATCCTTGATTCCGAAGTATCCTTTGCACTTGCCTTCGTATGTAATTCATGAGCCACCGTCCTAGAGATGATCTAGTCTGGTATCAGACGCAATATTTCCTTTCATTGCTCCGAACCCCTTTGGCCTTATGATTAGGCATCAGACGATTGCCTGCCCGCTCGAAACTTCTTATGGTACCTTCTTATTTGCTCTCGATGCTTTCTTAAGATCAATTCGAGAGTTACTTTCTACCTCATTCCCTGAGTTATCTACCAGTTAATCGACCTTGTAGAGGTCCATTCTTCCAAAGTTACCCCTTATCCTTTTCATAAGTACGTTGGAGTATCCGAAGAAAGGATGATGACTTCATCACGGTGATCTGAAGCAAAGAAATGAAGACATCAATGAAAGGGATCACCTTCTTCAAGAAGAGCAGCCAAGAACGAGAAGACTCGCTAGAATTTCGTAACCAACTCTTTCCCCCTTACCTCATCTCTTAAAATCTCGGGACGAGATTTCTTGTAGTGGAGGAGATTTGTAACGCCCGAATAATTAAGCTACAGTAATCCCATGTTAATGGTGCCATGTCATCATTTTCACTGTTGCTAAATCCGCCTTTGTTCCAATCTGGTTCAATTCAAATTTAAGTAGAAGTCAAAATTAAAGTCTTCAAAATTTCAAAACTAAAATGTTCACAATATTCTATAAATTCCCTTGATCATTGTCATGTTGAAACCAACCCCTTTTGGATTCCCAAAGTGACACTGAAATTTATTTAGTGGTCTGGCAACATTTAAAATTGGCCTTTTCAATTTCCAAAAATAGTTAAGCACTCCTAAATGCTTGGAAACTTTTTGTAGCAACCCAGAATATTGCGCGGTATTTTTGTGCCAAGTTTTGTGTTAAACAAAACTCTTTTAGTAGCTCAATTATAATGCAAAGTAGGAAATAAATAAATAAACAGAAAGTACAAAATAAAAGGCCTAATCTACTAGGCACTATGGCCCATCTAACAAACTGGACGGACCAGCCCGCAACACCCGTGTCTCCCTCCTTCCTACTGCTCCTCCGACCGTGCCCGCGCTCGCTCGTCCCCGCCGCTACAGGAGCCCGTGGATGGATAAGGGCCTCGCCCTCGACACCCCTGGCAAGTCTATCTACTTCCCCTCGCCCTCTCCGCCTCTCCCTCTCCCCACCAGAACCCCTTCCCCCACGCGCTCCTGCTTCTCCTCTCCGCCATGGCCTCGCCAACGTGAAGCCCGCGGCCACCGTCGCCCGTTCGCCGCTCCGACAAATCCGGGAGCTCCGTCATGGTCCGGCTCTTCTTCCTCGACACTGGATCGGGACCGGGAGCGCCACCGCCGCCGCATTCTTCCTCTTCCTCATCTACGACCACCGCGCGACCTCACCGTCGATCTCCACCACCGACGCCTCCCGGCCTCGCCAAGCTCGTCCACGGCCTCCCCAGGGTGAGCCCTCCTCCGGATCCCCCTTCCTCCGCCTCAATTCGGTCGATGTTTGCCGTCCCCGAGCACATCCGAGCTCGCGTCGCGCATACGCATACGCGTACAGGCGTACATATGTGTGTGCGTGAACTGCTGCTACTTAATTGCCGTCTGTTGTTGCGTCATACTGCTGCTGCCGTGCGCCCGCCCTGGCCTCGCCTCCGCCTGACGCTGCTTGCTGGGCATCGCCCGCCGCCGCCTAGTGCGCCCCTGCTGCTCCTTGCACTGCTTTGCGGCTCCTACCGCTACTCTGCTCTGCTTGCTGCTGCTGTCGCTGCACTCCTGCTCCGCTTGCTGTTGCTCATGGCCGCTGCTCTCTACCGCTGCTGCTGCTCCCTAGTGCTGCTACCGCTATTGGCCATGGCCGCCGTGGCTTGAGCCTCGTGCGTGCTAGCCATGGCAAGCACACAGCCAAGGCCTGGCTGTGCCGCTGCCAATGGCCGGCCTAATTAGTAGGTTTAATTAGTTCACGCTAAATTAGGTGTTAATTAGTCTAAGGCTATTGCAAGTGGAGGCAAAATTTCGTGTTTTGACCCTTTTTGCAAAAAAAATCGAGATCTGACCCCAGTTTGAAAGTTTTTTGAGATGTGACCCTTTTGCTACCGCCAGACCTTCAGGTAGTAGGGTTGCACAGTCTACCGCCGCAGGTTCTGGCGGTAGGTGTGGCTGACGACCGTTAAGCCGTTAACGGCTACTTACGGACCTACCACCATAGTCCATGGCGGTAGCCAGCACAAACCTACCGCCGAGAGCCCTGGTGGTAGGTTATCATAGTGGCATGAAGTTAACTGCTTTGATTTTGTCTTCAATTTTTTTGCCATAGGCATAAGAAACAATAAGCACAATTTCACAGACATAAGAAGTTTGATCACATCCAAATAGTTTGATCACATAACGTAGTTTGATCACATCCAATTATTTTTGCCATTACGGACTAAGAAACTAGTACCAAATAACATAGTTTGATCACATCCAAATAGTTTCACGAAGCCAACATAAGAAGTTTAACAAGTTCAACGGTCATCGACCACATAAAAGGTTTCATCCATAGGTAGCAATCAAACATGACGATCATCAGCAACCACACACATATATAGTTTAGATGATATCGATGACGATCATCATCTTCAAGCCTTGACGGTTGGTGTTCCTGATAGTAATTAGGATGGCCTATCCAACATGAAGATTCTTGTCAACGAGGAAGCTCTTCCACCCAACCGAGCTTAAATGTGTGCGACCGTCCGTGTCCACGCTGTACGCACAAGTAGTGACGGAGCCCCTTGCGGTAAGGCGTATTCCAGCATAGCCTTCTTCATCAGCCTCGATGCCACAACTCTCAGATAGGCTCTTTGGCAATTTCTGAATAAGAAAACATATCAATTAATAAATATGGATCATCTAAACTATTAACAGTTCCTTGGATTCTACACTAATAACATACCATGACATGTCGATCGATCATGGTACTTGTCAGACGGGTCACGAATGGCACCCGGACCAAGTCAGCACGTGGCAGAAAGTTGTCCCATAGGTTGCACACCTCATGATCGCTCAGCCTCTCTTTGAGCACATATGGCTTCCTCAAGTGGGTCTTCATAGTCATCATCCTCATCAAGTGGTGGTGGTGGCGCCATTTTCCTTATATAAGCATTGATTGGATAAAGTTAATTAAGCATCAATATTTGTTCTAATGCAAGCATTCATCAGATATAGGTAGATTCCACCTATATCAATGGAGATATATAGCAAAACAAATATCTACAATATTCACACAAGAAATCATCACATATGGCTATAAGAAAGACTAAACCTAGCTAGGGTTCATCTAGGTTCTAGGGTTCATCTAGGTTCTAGGGTTCATCATATAACCTAGAGAGGGTTCCTCATATGGCTATAAGAAAGACTAAACCTAGGGTTCATCTAGGTTCTAGGGTTCATCTAGGTTCTAGGGTTCATCATATCAACTAGAGAGGGTTCCTCGTATGGCTATAAGAAAGACTAAATCTAGGGTTCATCAACTAGGTTCATCACATTGCAATCATCTAGGTTCTAGGGTTCATCATATCAACTAGAGAGGGTTCCTCATATGGCTATAAGAAAGCGGATTGATTGACTCAAACTAATTGGGGGATTGGAGGAGCTTACTGAGACGTCCATTTTGCATCATGCTTTTATATCAATATTTATTGCATTATGGGCTGTTATTACACGATATGTCACAATACTTATGCCTATTCTCTCTTATTTTACAAGGTTTACATAAGGAGGGAGAATGCCGGCAGCTGGAATTTTGGGCTGGAAAAGGAGCAAATATTAGAGACCTATTCCGCACAACTCCAAAAGTCCTGAAACTCCACGAAAGTCATTTTTGAAAATAATAAAAAATATTGAGCGGAAGAAGTTCACCAGAGGGGGACCCACCTGGCCACGAGGGTGGGGGGCGCGCCCTACCGCCTAGGGCGCGCCCCCTACCTCGTGGGCCCACTGTTGGCTCTCCGATGGCTATCTTCTGCTATATGAGGTCTTTCGTCGAGGAAAAAATCATAAGCAACCTTTTGGGACGAAACTCCGCCGCCACGAGGCGGAACTAATCTAGGGCTCCGGCAGAGCTGTTCTGCCATGGACACTTCCCTCCGGGAGGGGGAAATCATCGCCATCGTCATCACCAATGCTCCTCTCATCGGGAGAGGGCAATCTCCATCAACATCTTCACCAGCACCATCTCCTCTCAAAACCCTAGTTCATCTCTTGTATCCAATTCTTGTCTCCAAGTCCGGGATTGATACTAGTAGGTTGCTAGTAGTGTTGATTACTCCTTGTAGTTAATGCTAGTTGGTTTATTTGGTGGAAGATCATATGTTCAGATCCTTTATGCATATTAATACCCCTCTGATTATGAACATGAATATGCTTTGTGAGTAGTTACGTTTGTTCCTGAGGACATGGGAGAAGTCTTGCTATTAGTAGTCATGTGAATTTGGTATTCGTTTGATATTTTGATGAGATGTATGTTGTCTAGCCTCTAGTGGTGTTATGTGAATGTCGACTACATAACACTTCACCATTATTTGGGCCTAGAGGAAGGCATTGGGAAGTAATAAGTAGATGATGGGTTTCTAGAGTGACAGAAGCTTAAACCCTAGTTTATGCGTTGCTTCGTAAGGGGCTGATTTGGATCCGTACGTTTCATGCTATGGTTAGGTTTACCTTAATACTTTTGTTGTAGTTGCGGATGCTTGCAATAGAGGTTAGTCATAAGTGGGATGCTTGTTCAAGTAAGAACAGCACCCAAGCACCGGTCCACCCACATATCAAATTATCAAAGTACCGAACGCGAATCATATGAACGTGATGAAAACTAGCTTGACAATATTCCCATGTGTCCTCGAGAGCGCTTTTCCTTATTAAGAGTTTGTCCAGGCTTGTCCTTTGCTACAAAAAGGATTGGGCCACCTTGCTGCACTTTATTTACTTTTGTTACTTGTTGCTCGTTACAAATTATCTTATCACAAAACTATCTGTTACCACTTATTTCAGTACTTGCAGAGAATACCTTGCTGAAAACTGCTTATCATTTCCTTCTGCTCCTCGTTGGGTTCGACACTCTTACTTATCGAAAGGACTATGATAGATCCCCTATACTTGTGGGTCATCAAGACTCTTTTCTGGCGCCGTTGCCGGGGAGTGAAGCGCCTTTGGTAGGTGGAATTTGGTAAGGAAAAATTTATATAGTGTGCTGAAATTTACTGTCACTTGTTACTATGGAAAGTAATCCTCTGAGGGGCTTGTTCGGGGTATCTTCACCCCGACCAGTAGAGCAAAGAGTTGCTCCTCAACCTACTGAACCTACTGAAAATGAAAATGTTCCTTTTGAAGTTCCTTTGGGTATGTTAGAAAAACTGCTAGATAATCCTTTCACAGGAGATGGAACAAAGCATCCTGATGAGCACCTAATATATGTGGATGAAGTTTGTGGATTATTTAAGCTTGCAGGTATACCCGATGATGTTGTTAAGAAGAAGGTCTTCCCTTTATCTTTGAAGGGAGATGCATCGACATGGTATAGGCTATGTGATGATACGGGATCATGGAACTATAAACGAATGAAGTTGGAATTTCATCAGAAGTATTATCCTATGCATCTTGTTCATCGTGATCGCAATTATATATATAATTTTTGGCCTCGCGAAGGAGAAAGCATCGCTCAAGCTTGGGGGAGACTTAAATCAATGTTATATTCATGCCCCAATCATGAGCTCTCAAGAGAAATAATTCTTCAAAAAATTTATGCTCGGCTTTCTCATAATAATCAATCCATGCTCGATACTTCTTGTGCTGGCTCTTTTATGATGAAGACTATTGAATTCAAATGGAATTTATTGGATAGAATTAAACGCAACTCTGAAGATTGGGATCTCGACGAAGGTAAGGAGTCAGGTATGACACCTAAGTTTGATTGTGTTAAATCTTTTATGGATACCGATGTTTTCCGTAAATTTAGCACTAAATATGGACTTGACTCTGAGATAGTAGCTTCTTTCTGTGAATCTTTTGCTACTTATGTTGATCTCCCCAAGGAGAAGTGGTTTAAATATCATCCTCCCATAGAAGTAAAAGTGGCTGCACCTACTAAAGTTGAAGAAAAGACTGTCACTTATAATGATCCTATTGTTCCTACTTCTTATGTTGAGAAACCACCTTTCCCTGTTAGGATAAAGGATCATGCTAAAGCTTCAACTGTGGTTCGTAAAAGCAATATTAGAACTTATACACCTCCTGAGCAAGTTAAAGTTGAACCTAATATTGCTATTGTTAAAGATCTCTTAGCTGATAATATTGATGGGCATGTTATCCATTTCTGTGGTGAAACCACTAGAATTGCCAAACCTTGTGCTAAAGATAAACATAGACCTGTGGTAGGCGTTCCTGTTATTTCTGTTAAAATAGGAGACCATTGTTATCATGGCTTATGTGATATGGGTGCTAGTGCTAGTGTTATACCGCATACTTTATATGAAGAAATTAAGCATGAAATTGTACCTGCGGAGTTAGAAGGTATTGATGTCACAATTAAACTTGCCAATAGAGATACTATATCCGCAATGGGAATTGTTAGAGATGTTGAAGTCTTGTGTGGGAAAACTAAATATCCTGCTGATTTTCTTGTTCTTGGTTCCCCACAAGATAGCTTTTGTCCCATTATTTTTGGTCGACCCTTCGTGAACATCGTTAATGCTAAGATAAACTGCGAAAAGAATGTTGTTACTATTGGTTTGGGTGATATGTCTCATGAGTTTAACTTCTCTAAATTTAGTAGACAACACCATGAAGAAGAGTTGCCTACACTACAAAAAAAAGACACATCCGTGACATTTTGGGCCGAACGAATTTTTTTTCTGTCATACATATGACACTTCTATGACGATAATTGTGACAAAACCCGGTATCATCATAGATGTGGTGGGCTCCTACTTCTATGACAAAAAATCATGACAGAAAATGGGCTTTTCGTCCTGGGCGGGCCGGAGACGCAGCTGCATGACATTCTTTGGGCCGTCCATGACGGAAAAAACCGTGGTAGAAGCGAGGGGGAGGAAAATTTCGGGGAGTTGCCGGTTACCGTGGGAGGTCGGGGGCTGAGAGATGCGCATTTCTCTCGTACACGTACGCGCGTGTGTGCGAGGCGTTGGCTCTAACTGAACCCGAGTGAGGCGTTGGACTCTAACTGAACCCGAGCGATTGCACTGCAGGCTACGCGTTACTGAACCCGAATGATCGATCGATGGCTGTTAACTGAACCCGATCGAGCGATTCCTTCGCTACTGCTGCTAACTGAAGCCGGTCGATTGGATGAACAGTGAGCGTTGCGGGGGCGGTTTGGATGAACAGTGAGTGGTGGCGTTGCCTCTGGATGAACAGGACCCCGTGGTGTGGAGGGCTGGATGAACAGTAGACGGTGGAGGGGTGCCCGTGGAGGGGTG
This sequence comes from Triticum aestivum, assembly GCF_018294505.1. Classification (NCBI taxonomy): domain Eukaryota; kingdom Viridiplantae; phylum Streptophyta; class Magnoliopsida; order Poales; family Poaceae; genus Triticum; species Triticum aestivum. Next base: position 93,651,785 of record NC_057799.1, read on the forward strand.
GTTGAACAGGACCCCGTGGTGTGGAGGGCTGGATGAACAGTAGACGGTGGAAGGGTGCCCGTGGAGGGGTGGTTGAACAGTAGCCGGTGGAGTAGCGCGCGGTGGAGGCTGGATGAACAGGAGCCCGTGGAGGCTAGAGGAGGTCGACGGTAGCCCGTGGAGGCTGGAGGAGGTCGACGGTGGAGATGAACAGTATCCCGTGGAGTCCCATTTTGCGGTACGCCACACCCCTCCCGATGAACAGGACCCCCGTTTCGACCGTAGGAGGTCCGTTTCGTACGTTTTGCGGTACGCCACACCCCTCCCGATGAACAGGACCCCCGTTTCGACCGTAGGAGGTCCGTTTCATCCATTTTGCGGTACACCACACCCCTCCCGATCAACAGGACCCCTGTTTTGACCGTAGGAGGTCCGTTTCGTCCGTTTTGCGGTACGCCACACCCCTCCCGATCAACAGGACCCCGTTCCAAATGTGGCCGGTCGAACACAAGGCCGTTTCCTCCGTTCTGCGGTACGCCAGGCCTCGTTTCCATCGCCTGTTCCGTCCAAGCCGGTTGGCTCCCACGCGTTCCGTTGCCTCCCGATGAACACGACGCATTCCATTGCCTCCCCATGAACATGACGCATTCCGTTGCCTCCCCATGAACACGACGACGATGCTATTTCTCCATTCCGACCCAGGCATGTACACGAGCCCTCGCAGTACGTATGCGCGAGTAGGTGTTCGAGACCCCGCCCGTATGTACACATACGTGGCCGTATTTTCTTTCTTGCACCCTGGCCGCTGTACGTACGTGTACATGCTACGTGTTCGCCTCTACTACGACACGTGCGCGCCTCTACATCCACCAGTATATATGTACGTACACGTTCGCGACCAGAATGACAACGCTACGTACGCTTCGACCAGGTGGGTCCCGCCTGTCAGGCACTTCTTTGCCTGCGAAGATGTAGCTGGTGGGTCCCAGCAGTCAGGGGGGCGAATCGTTTTGGTTTTTTTTTCCCGGACGCACTTTCTTGCATGCGAAGATGTAGCTGGTGGGTCCCAGCAGTCAGGGGGGCGAATCATTTTTTTCGGACGCACTTCCTTGCGTGCGAAGGTGTAGCTGGTGGGTCCCAGCAGTCAGGAGGGAAACGTTTTTTTCGTGAAATACGGTGGCCCGTTCGGTGGGTCCCTACTGTCAGGTGGAGGAATCATTATTTTCCGCGTAATAAGGAGGCACCTCCTTGTTGCAGCCGTGGACCCAGCTGTCAGCCTCTCCACGTACAGTCCACGTCCGATGGAAGTCGTTCCTTGACCACGTTGACCACGCCGCGCCGAGAGCACCAGGGCGGTGGACGACGGCGAGGCCTAGGAAGGGGATGACGCGGAGCCGATGAAGACGCGGCAGTGGATGCCCACGTGGAGAGGAGTATGAGGGTTCACTCGTTCGGCTGTGGTGTGAGGCTGCCGTCGCCGCAGGGCCTGGCCAGCGGTGGGAATAGTAGGGGCGGTGAGGCCTCCGCGGCAGCATAGCCGGCCACGGGAGGCAGGAGCAGGTGGCACGACCGGCGCTGCTTTGGGCGGCTGGAGCAAGAAGACCAGAGGTTGAAGAAGCACTACGGCCGTTGGATGGACATCGTACGGTCACTGGAGCTAGAATCGTTCATATTGACCAAGTTGACAAAGCCCTCCATCCCCGTCAACTTAGTGGGCCCACAAGTCAGCCTCCCACCAAGGTGGGTCCCAGCTAGCAGGGGGAGTATTCATTTTTTTGTGCGTAATAAAGAGGCACTTCCGGTGGGTCCGAGCTGACAGCGGGGGGAACGTTTTTTTCGCGGGTGGCCCGTCCGGTGGGTCCCAGCAGTCAGGGGGGAAACGTTTTTTCCACGAAATAAGGTGGCCCGTCCGGTGGGTCCCTGCTGTTAGGTGGAGGAATAATTATTTTGCGCGTAATAAGGAGGCACTTCCTTGCGGCCGCCGTGGACCCAGCTGTCAGCCTCTCCACGTACAGTACTCTTCCGATGGAAGTCGGTCGTTGACCACGTTGACCACACCGCGCCGAGAGCACCAGGGCGGTGGATGACAGTGAGGCCTAGGAAGGGGACGACGCGGAGCCGGGGAAGACGCAGCAGTGGAAGCCCGCGCGGAGAGGAGTATGAGGGTTCACTGGTTCGGCTGCGGTGTGAGGCTGCCATCGCCGCAGAATAACAGGGGGTGTGGGTGACACTACAAAAAAAATACACTTCCGTGATGATACATGTTTGTCACAGTAGGTCGCGTTTTTTGTCATGCATGTACATCCATGACAAATTTATGACAGAATCAAGATAGTCATACCTGTGCTGTCGTAGAAGTGTTCCGTGACATTACCAAAATTATCATCACGGAAGTGTCCACTTCCATGACGATAAATCGCGCGTCACAGAAGTGCTTTCATCAAGGGTGACCGGCATGTGGCATCCACCATAACGGAACGTCGTTAAGCTATCGGGTCGGGTTTTGGATCCGATAACCCATTAACAGCCCCGACCAATGGGGATTTTCCATGTGTAAAATCATCATTGGCTGGAGGAAACACGTGTCGGCTCATCGTTGGGAGAGATGTCATCCACTCATTGGACAGAAGGTGCCTATGATACGTCGACACGTGGCACGACCCAACAGAGGCCCATTCCTATGAAAAGGCCGGCCCGTTTGACTTGATCAAAAGGTGGCGGGCCGGCCCATGGAAAGCCTGTTAACGGCCTGTTCGCATATAGCCCATTTACAGCCCGCTAACCTAAGGCCCGTTACGCCCTATCCGAATTAGGCCCAGTAGCGTCATCTGGGCCATCCAATATGATTCCAGCCCATTTTCACTTCTGGCCCATGTATGGCCCATGACGTCTTTCGGCCCATCCATATGAGGCCCTATGTAACTCTTGGCCTATTAACGGCCCGTGGTGAAACTGGCCCGCAATGAACAGTGTATCACTTTACACCCATTAACGACCCGTGGTGAAACTGGCCCGTAATGAACAGTATATCACTTTATACCCATTAAGGGCCCGTTATTCAGTTGGGCCGTTTCCAGCAAATGTTATCTTTCGGCCTTCTTAGAGCCCATTTATTCTTGGGCTCATTTCCAGCATTCGTTTACTTACGGCCCGTTACTGTCATTTTCTACTTGTGGGCCAAATTCAGCCCGTGGTTACATCGGCCCGTTTGTGGTCCGTTAATACGTTGGGCCGTTTTCATAGCGTCATCAAATACGGCCTATTAACAATGGCCTGTTATGGTCATACGACCCGTATAAGGCCCATTGATGATACGGCCCGTAGAAGGCCCATTGTTTCTACGGCCCGTAGAAGGCCTACTGTTTCTACGGCCCGTAGAAGGCCTACTGTTTCTACGGCCCGTAGAAGGCCCACTGTTTCTACGGCCCGTAGGAGGCCCAGTGTCACTACAGTAAATATTAGCCCATGGTTATTGTGGCCTAGTTTTAAAAAATAGGTTATTGCAGCCACTAGCAAACCGCGAAAAAAGAACTGCACTGACTACAAGCAAACAAATAAACAAGACAACAAGGAAATAAATAAGCAAGCAACTTATGCTAGGCTATCACGACTATTACACATATTACAACCACTGGGCATCAAAGTTCGCCACCAGTGCAAATATAGGGAACAAAGCAGCATATCATATACACTGGTTGTCAAAGTTGGCGACCAGCGCAAATAAACGCCGCAGCAAAACAAATCCAGAACTGAAACCACTTCAGAAGATCTCAAGAAACAATATCCTGGGTACCCATAATGCTGGCAAGATGCTTAGCAAGCTTATTAACTTTCTCTTGTTTGGCGCTTAAATCCTCCAGCGCTTGCTGTTGCACAAGAAAATATGCATCTGAATTCTGCAGGGACTTCCTCAGTCCTTCAGCTTCCTGTCGCAACACATCTGATCGATGTCTTTCAACTTGAAGTTGAGACTCAAGAAGACGAACTGATTCAGGCAGCGAGTTCGAAGAGCTTGTGCCAATAGTAGTGGCCAGTAACTCGAACACTACATCAAGACAGGACTTTTGGGTTCCCTCACTGTCATCAAGATAGTTTTTATCAGCTTTCTTGGAGACCAACAGGGATGTCTCACTATCTTGAACCTTATCTGCATTACTTCCTTTACCATTGGATAACGCGGTACTGTTCTCCAATATTTTGTCCGCATTCTAAAAGAGAAACAAGCAGACACATCACATGTTTACCATGTTGTATATGGAACTCATTTTGGTAAATGAGTTCAGTAGTAAAGTGGACAGGATAACAGCATGAAACAAACACATATCTATGTACCATGGTCACTTTATGGTCTATATCATTCTAGTTTTTGTTGCCAAATCAAGATAGAGACACAATTCAAATAATATTTGTTCAAGACAAAGCAGAATAGACAGAATATAAGTGTGGGTAACTATAGAGCAATAACAACACTTGTAATGTGCATGACATGAGAACATAACTGTTTATTCAATTGAAACTAAAATCAATATAGAGCAGGTTACAACAGCAAACCAGTTAAAGAAACAGGTTTAAAACATACCTGTTGCGCCATTGGAGTTTCAATTCCATCCTTCAAATTTGAAAATAGTTGGTATGAGTAAATACAGTAATGCAAGAGCAAAGGAGTATGAACCATAGCTACAGAACCTGACCTGAGAACAAATCTTCTTCTCCTTTAAGCGTTGAGTTGGGATTCGGAGTGGTGGTTCTCGTGCTTTGGGCACTGTAGTTCCCTTACTAACTGCTCGTGTTTGGGTGCTCTGTGGTGGAGACAGTGCTGTGTCAACTGGAACTGGGTTACTATCTGCCGGGGTTGGGGTTAGAAGGGGTGTAGCTGGTTTTCTGTCCAACTGGGTAGGGGTACAATCTGCGAGAGTCTGGGTTATGTGTGGTGGATCTGGTCCTTGGGCAAGTACAACCGTGGTTCTATCTGCATCAACTGGTAGCACTATCTTTTCTAAAGACCGTGTTGTTACTCCCTTAGATACTGCCATCACGCTCTCCCATTCAAATGGCTGATAAACAAGAAAAGTAATTGAAAGTATAGACATTGTATGATAGACAGGTGCAATGGATAGTGGGGAATAAAAGAGGGCATGAAATAATTCATATTTATGTTGTCTAACCAAACAGGATAGCATGACACAATTTCACATATATGATGGCTAACTAATCAGGATAGCATGACACAATTTCACATTATGATGGCTAACTAAAAAAGATGGAAAGACGTAGTTTAAAATATGAGACTATGTAAACAGGATGACATGACATAACTATATAATGTGTTTATTAAATAGGTTGGCATGCCATAATTCACATACATTCATGGATAGAATGCCATAATTCTAAATATGATGACTGTAAACACTAAACAGGATGAGATGATATAACTATATGATGTCTTTATTAAATGGGTTGCCATGCCATAATTCAGATAGATGATGTGTATGTACTATGTAAACATGATGGCATGATATAATTCAAATATATGATTTATATAGTAAGTAAGTAAGCAGATGGCAATCCATATATGATGTAAAAACTAAGCAATGCAAGACAACATGCATGACATGGGTAATATAACCCTGCCAAGTTTGAGCATAGACCTTAGGGGGGAAATAGGACTGGTCATCAGTCTCTGAATCCTCCTCTGAGGAGCTCTCTGTAACCAGCAAGATGTCTGCTTCAGCAGGTAGCATTGTCTGCTCTGAATACCTTGTTTTCACTCCAGATACTTCCATCACCGCTTCAAATGGCTGATGCACATGAAGAGTACTTGAATATACAAACGTTGTCGACAAATGGAACACGTAATACAAAAAAATGATAGCATGATATAATTCACATACATGATGATTGGCTAAACAGCATGGCGTTTCATAATTCACATATATAATGCCTTTGCAACAAGATAGCATTGTGTAATTCACATATATAATGTCTTGCAACAAGATGGCAATGCATAATTCACATATATGGTCATTAGACACTGAACAGGTGGCATTCACACAAAGCATGTCTAAACTAATCAAATGACATAGCAATGCGAGACACCATACGCACGATATGAGCAACATAACCCTGCCAAGTTAGAGCATACACCTCGGGGGGGGGGGGAATAGGACTGGTCATCTGTCTCTGAATCCTCCTCTGAGGAGCTATCCGTAACTAGCGAGATATGCGCTTCGTCAGATAGCATAGTCTGCTCTGAAGACCTTATTTTCACTCCAGAATTTGCCATCACCGTGCAAATGGCTGATGCACACGAAGAGCAGTTGAATGTACTAACATTGTTGACAAATGTAATATGTAACGGAAAAAAAGGATGGCCTGATATAATTTACATATAAGATGACTGGCTAAGCAGGATGGCATTGCAAAATTCACATATATGATGCCTGGCTAAACAAGATGGCGTTGCATAATTCACATAAACGATGAATAAACTAAACAAATGGCATCCGCACAAAGGATGTCTAAACTAAGCAGATGACATATTTGATGTATAAAGTAAGCAATGCAAGACACCATATGCATGATATAACCAACATCAGCATGCCAAGTTAGAGCGAAGACCTCAGGGGGTAAATAGGAGTTATCTTCTTCTTCTGAATCCCCCTCAGAACAGATATCTTCCTCTCGATTACAATCCGAAATGCGTGGAGGGGGGCTGCCTTTGCGCCTACCATGGAGCGACGTTTGCATGAAATTTTATTGCCACGCAAGGCTCGTCTCTTTTGCTCTACATGTTCAGTTCCATTGTTTACAATAAATGTCATGCATAGGAATAAAACATAGTGAGATTATGTAAGGAGTGCATGCAGAAATCCAAAGTGATGGTAGCAACCTGTGGATAGACCCAAAACCAATAATAGCAGGCAGATAATGGCTTCAGTTAAAAAATACAGATAATGGCTTCTTTACTGTTTGTTTCCCACCCAACATGAAACTCATAGTAGACACCGGAGATTAACCAGATAGTAGATAGATACTATTGATAGCGGCCCCGATATGTACCCCACAACCATTTAAAAACTCAAGTTTGACCATTAGTTTGGAGCTGACTCAGAGTCTAATCGGTGAACATGACGATAAAGTAGCATGTAATATTAAGCGATGCATAACGTAAGCAGACACGAAAGAGTGCGACCTCTCTTGCGGACCCGTGTAGTCCTCGAGGTCATCTGCTCGGTTGATGATGGTAATGCAGTTTTCATGGCTGCCAGCGGCGGGCAAGAAGATCTGAGGCGGCGAAAGACAGTCTGGAGGCCGGATCCCTGCTGTGCTGGACCCTTCTGTCGTTGGAGCAGCTGAGCTGGGGTGGCCGATGGTGTAGCAGGAGCGGGACAAACCACGCAAGGTTTTCTTTGACAACTATCTGTAAGAGAAGTAATTCTGTAAGGGCTCGTTTGAATTGGAGGATTCCAACAATGCAGGGATAGGAAATAGACAGGAATAGGATAGGAATGCACGTGCAAAACAGAGAATTTAAAAACACAGGATTTCTGCCAATCTGGGTGTTTGATTCACAACAATTGGAAGATCACAGGATGCAAAGAAGCATGGTGAGATTAAGTCAAACCAAAAGAAAATGTACGGTTATAATGCTATTATGCTACTATCTCTTAGTCTTGTGCTTCATGAATAGGAATTTGAAAACGAGGACAAGTGAAAATTAAAATTCCTACGTTTTTTCTTTCAAGGAGACACTAAAGGAACAAATCCGTGTGCTCAGTGGACAATATATATAACATGTAGAGTAAAAAAGAGATGCAACAAGTGTACAACCTCTTTGGCGAAGCCATGTCGATCTCAGCGTGATTGGGTTGGCCGGTGAGGATGCTCCGGCTGACTTTGCTATCGGAGGAGGGCAAGAAGATCTTAGGCGTCTGGAGATGGAGCCCGAGGTACTGCTCCGCTGTGATGGAGGGTTTCGTCGTTGGAGCAGCTCTGGTGAGTTGTACGACGCCGAGGCTGAAGCAGGACAAGAGAGACAACGAACAACGTTAACCTGAGTGGAATTCTAATAGCATCTCCAATACATGACATAAAATACATAACCACAAAGTGCTAGATGTAAAATACATCAGCCGCTCATCTCTAAACTTAACTATCGAAACTGAACTTAACTGTCGAAACTGAACTTAACTGTCGAAACTGAACCTAACTGTCGAAACTGAATATTGCTGTCGAAACTGAACACACTAGCAAGGTGGGGCTACACGTTGGTCGACTGAATTTTTCATCTCTGGTCAGTCGATTTTGCAGCCGTTGGATACGAAATCAAGGTCCTGCGGTTCATCTTCAACCTCCACCCCCCTGAGCCGCCAGCCACCACCAGCCAAACAGCAGCCCCCCGCCGCCCGCGGCCGGCGGTGCGCCGCCCCGCCCGCCCCGAAAACACTCCCCACCGCCGGTCGGCCACCGCCCCATCCATCCCTCTAGGCCCCCCTGTGCCGAGCTTTTTCTCTGGCGATCCCCACGCCACCGCCCCGCCAACTCCCCGCCACCGCCGGCGACCACCGCCCCACCCTAAGATAGATAGTGGGGTACCTCTCTGGCGAGCCCCCCTCCCAGCTGCGGCTGGTTCTTCCTTCACCCCGGCGAGCCCACCCCTTGAAAATCGACTGACCCAAAAGTCGATTCAGTCGACTGAAGTGTAGCCAAATCGGAGCAGCATCGCAAGCAAGAGCAAGAACGAGAGCAGCAGCGCAAGCAAGAGCAATAGCAAGAGCAGACCAGGCAGGGGACCGAGAGCAAGAGCAGAGCAGCAGCGCGAGCGAGAGCTAAAGCAGCAGCAGCTCCTACTGATGTGGACGTCGCCGCCGAGGGAGTGACGCCATGGAGGAAGTGGCCGGCGACGCCGCCGTGGATGGAGCCGCGCCGTGTCGGCTCGGAACTGAGCGCCGGCAGCACCGTGAGATCGAATCAAGAAGAAAATGCGGCGATTAGTGTACAACCTCTTTGGTGGCGCCGATTAGGCCGCAGCTTCATCCGAGGAAACGGTGATGATGATGCTCTTCCGGTGGTGCAGGTGAAGACGGCGGTGTGGGAATGGAGGTGGTGCGAAAGACGAGGGGAACATCGGGGCAGCTCCTTGGAGGTGGAGGACGAGGTGGCTGAACCGGTGGGACGATGAGATTGACGACGGATCCTCATCCGGTATGGTGGATGAGGGACGTCGAGGTGTTGCTGTGGATGACGTCATCGGGAAGAGGCTCCGGCTGGGTGGCGGACGGAGCAGGGTGTGGGGTTTCGTCGCGGGTTTTCGCGGCCTCGGTGTACGAATGGGTGGGCGGATGGGATGGCAGTGGGGAACCATGGCTTAGAGACGTGCTTGTCCGAAATGTGGGGTAAGTTACAAAAGTACCCCCCACCGATTTGAGGCGGTTCTTTCGGTTCAGGGGTACCACGGGCATTTCACATGTCGGGATTTCACAGGAGGTGGGAGTTTTCGCGCGCGTTGTAATTTCGGAATAGCAAGGCGCGGGTTGAGATGGAGGGAGTTGTCGGAGCACAACGAGACAAAGATATATCTTAAATATTTCAGGCTAACAAGGCGTGGGTTGAAATTTCTGGACATGCCAAACGTGTACTGTACCAAATCAATGCGCACTACAAATGTCATTCAAGACTTTGAATTCATGTTATGTTCAATTAAAATATTTTGCTACGTGTATAATGCATGCAACCTACTACTCAAATGAACGTTTTAGTGCATTCCAAACGTATATACTACCGCTTCAATGTGAACTAAATTTGAATAAGATCTACAGTAATGATTGTTGTGAAGTCAAAGCATTTGAATTCGTTTCTCTGTTTTAATAAGATCTACAATCATCATTATTGTCAAGTTAAACCATCGTTTGTGTATTATCTTCACAGCACACCACATGATTAGTCTCGAGTTACATATGAACTATGTGTACTATATGAACTCGAACTAGATTTTTTGAATCCACTTTATTTTGATTTCAAATCACATTACATTTCTAGCTCTAGCTAGATCTTCATATTCTAAACCATGTCTCATATGTATAATGTGTTTATCACATTATGTATGGTGCCCCGCCCCCTACGCCTACAAGTATTTAGATGTCAGTTGCAAACACCACACATTACCACAAATTCAAATAAAATGTGAGAATGTTCGATATATAGTATTGTTTAGATTGCTCGATATTTAGTTGTAAGCTGCAAACGCCGCACATTATCACAAATTCAAATAAAATGTGAGATTGTTTGATGTATAGTATGGTTTAGATTGTTCGGCATTTAGCTGTGAGTTGCAAACGCATGCATTATCACATTATGGTATAACATGTGCATAGCACGTGTATCACCGCTATATTCATGCATGCAATGTTTAAAACACTATGATCTCCTATTCAAATAGATGAATCCGCTTTCATATCAAATTATGATCTTTGTTAGTCTCTTACACCCACACAATCCTCTAACCTTTGTAGCTACCACTAACTTTCTCTCGTGCATGCACACGCCCTCCTCGCCCTCCCCCTCCCTCGGCATTCTATCCACCGGGCACATTCATTTTTTTTCTTTAGGTCGTTCTCCCAGAGTCTCCACAACTCCTTTCCGACACACACCGATCGATAAACCTCTCCAGCAATGCCTGCCTACAGCATACACACACAGCTTCAATCTCCTCCTTTATGTGTCCTTGCCTCGTGTCTCTCATACGGTCAGACACACGTGTAAACTCTTGCCCCTCTTTTCATTGATCTCACAACCGCACACTCCTCCCCCTGTCTAGCTAGTAGTTGGGCCTCTCGCACCACCTCCTAGTTCCATTCTCTCTGTCTATCCGTCTCGCTGGGCCTTATTTGCCTCTAACAAATGGACGTACACCGACCGATCTCTTGCTATACATATAGCCAGCTAGGTCCTTATAACTCGTTTTTACCCACACGTCGATCGATCTACCTCATTAGTTGTGTCTCTCCCTTCCTCCGACAAACAACAATTGATCTAACGATCTAGTTAGGTTTGCTTACCAAACACATGGTTCCCCTTCATCATCCATGGATGCGTCCCGACAGATCTATCACGCACAGGCACACACAGAAACACATCCCCACTCTTATTGATAACATTGCAGTTCCACCCTCAGTTTGTCTAGTAGGCCTCTCCCAACATCTCCGAGAAGCAATTCCATCACCCATCCAGCACTCTACCCCTCTCCCTCCCTCTCCCTCCCTCTCCCTCCCTCTCTCTCTCCTCTCTCTCTCTCTGTCCCATCACATTTCCCGTCCTTCAGTTATGTATGGATGTCGACCGATCTCCCTCAAGACATAGCTGGGTCTCTCCTTATCAACACATATACGAGTCGTTCTACCTCTATAGTTAGGCCTCTGCCTACCCCTCCCCCCACACACACCGATACATCAAGCGCTCTAGTCATGTCTCCCTGCCACACACAAACTTGACATGTGCCCTCTAACGTTCCGGTAGGCCAGTCGCCCTATATCTTTGACTTGCACACACACACAATTTCGATGGCTCTCTTCATTGATCTCGCACCCACCCACTTGATCCTCTCTTCGACTCTATCGATAGCTATGACCCCTCCCTCTCTTCTCGTGGATTGCCCGACCCTCTATGTATGATATGGATAGGCCTCCATTTCACACACATTGCATGCAAAAATTTGTTTGAGATGTCAGTGGCGGCTCCAGGAATTTGCAACCGGGTATTCATGTGTATTCATTTTGCCAAAATCAACACTGTTCTGTAAAAATCATGGGTATTCACATGAAGACCCAAGAATACCCCTAGCGCCGCCCCTGTGAGATGTCATCGACACATATTCCCACAAATAATTCACGAAATCAACCCCCCACCCCACCCCCACCACAAAACAAAAAACACTCACGAACGCGGTTTGTATCTCTCACACACACCCACGTAGGTGGGGGACGTGCACGAAGAGAAGAGGTGCATGCACAGTGCACGTACTCCCGTCTCTTTCCCAACCACACCCGCGCGGGTACACGGTGGAGCTCATTTCTGTACGAAAAAGGCAGCCCACGTGGTAATTTGGCACGTGTACTGGTTGTCCACTTGGTGGAGGGAGGATCGTCTACCACGGGTGAACAAACAAATTGCGACTTGACGCGTTATGTTAAATTAAAAAAAGAGGCAAACCATGTGGGGCCTACCTTAGAGGCAAGGCTCTATACACTGGAGTACTTTTGATGTGTCCCGTCAACTCGCAGAATGAGGAGAAGCTTGCTTAGTACGCCGTCTCCCCCGCCCACGGGCGCGGTGGCTCGCAGGATGAGGTGAAGCTTGCTCCGCCTTACGCCCGCTTCCTCGCCCATGCGCACGGTGGCTCGCAGGACGAGGAGAAAAATTTACTACTCCCTCCGTTTACTCCTCGTCCCTACTACCTTGGTTATAGAGATTATATCATATTGTTTGGAATATATATGTCCTTTAGTAGATTTCAATATGAACTACTAGTACATACTCCAAACACTGATGTATATAGATGTATTTTAGAGTGTACATTCACTCATTTTGCTCCGTATGTAGTAGCACTCTCCCTCGCCCCTCGACCCTCGCCCACGTGGTGGACGTGCAGCAATTCATTCGGTCTCATATAGCCAGAACGATATATACTGCACTACCATTATTGCTCGACTTCCTGAAGAGGCGAAGAGCCAATCGCAAGGTTAACATTTTGGAGATGCCAAGCGCAAGGTTATAGGAGAACGAGTAGTAGGTGCCGCGTCATTTATAAATAAAGTTTTTTTCTTCAGTGGCACGTACGCAATATGATAGGTTCATATGGAGAGAAAAGGAAACCGCTCCACTATATACATAGTCAGGACGGGCCAGCCTACACGGTTGCTTGCTGGGGTTGCTCTCTTCACACTCTCTCGCACAAAACGAATGTGGCCACATCTCTAACATCCCGGCGGATCACGTCCGCTTGGGGAAGGGGTGGATGCTTAGTGTAGATGCGGTGGCCGTCGCCGTCGCCGACAGCGAAAACCCACTGTCGGCACGTCCCGATCATGGGTCCCCGCCGTTCTCTCTCACAAAGCCGATGAGGTTGCCTTCGTCCCTTGCTCACTGCCGCGACGTGGGCAGTTGCCGCCTCTCGCCGCCCTCCTCAAGGTTGAGCTACGTCCCTCAGGTACAACTCCCTTTACAGCCAGCTTGCACCACTGCTCTAGCTGCCCACATCACTCCCTGTGGATATTTCTCTACTTCTTTGCCCCGCACATACCTGATACCTCTACTGGCTTCTACGTACTGTATTTGTGATGAGTTTATGTCTCATCAACTAGTCCCAGTAATCTTATTCTAATCACGCTTCTTCAATTTCTTTGCCACAGGGATGCTCATCTCGATTTTGGTGAAACTGCACAAAATGATCCGATGGTCAAAAGGTTGCAAACTTCATTTATTAGGAAGCTCGAACGTTGCCAGCAAATTGAAGCCTGGTCAGGGTTCACGGTTCAAGGGCTAGGGACTGCATGGATCGTTTTTTTCTTTAGCTGCCTCTGTTCGAAAATAAGTGTCAACTTTAGTAGTAGTAGTACAACTTTGTGCTAAAGTTTGCACAAAGTTGAGACACTTATTTTAGAACGGAGGGAGTACATATTTGCTACGATCTGTCAATCATTGAGATGCAATAGCATGCATGTTAGTCTCCTTTGTATTTGATGAAATGTTGCAACGGGCAACCTTGGACGCAAGATACATGTAACAGGAGCTGGAAGCTTCATAGCATTGTACAAATTTATCTCGCTGATAAATTATAGTACGTACTAGTACTATACTAGAACTTCCTCCGTTCCTAAATATAAGTCTTTGTAGAGATTTCACCATGAACCACATGCGGATGTATATAGATGCATTTTAAGTGTAGATTCATTCATTTTGTTCCGTATGTAGTTCACCTAGTGGAATCTCTACAAAGACTTATCTACTAGTAATAGCTAGCCCCCACTACTAGGAATTCTCTGTCCTCTCCTTGAGCCACATCATCAAAATTTATGTAGCCGTTTGATGAAGTAAATCAGTCATAATAGCCGTCTGATCTAGACGTTGAGAGGCTCCGCACTAAGCCACATGCAAGCATGCAAAAAAAACCGTGGCACATGCATGTGAGTGGGTTTTAAATCACATCAACATGTCTGCATGCAAGCATGCACCGGTAGCATGCATGTAAGTGAGATTTTAAGTCCCATTAACATGTCAAAAAGAAAAATATAATCCCATTATGCAGTAGGAGTTGGCTGATCTTTTTTCCTTACGTGGGATGATCTAAATGATGATGGGAGTTTATTTAGTTTGGCTACCACATTTGTCATGCGGTTATAGATTTTTTTTAGTTCTATGAAATCGATAATTTTGCGCAGAGAGATATACCGCTGTTCCGCGGCAACGCGTGGGGACTCATCTAGTAATATTTAGGAACGGAGGGAATACTATGTAAAGAGTTAGGTGTCACACGATGATAGTGTGAGGTGGGCCATGTAATCACTGAGCCTGCGTGTTTTCACTGCTCTTGCACTCCTCCGTTGTAAGAATGGAGAAAATTATAATCTACTACCTCCTTTCGCCGAAAGCGTGGGACATCCAGCAGTCCTACCACCTCAGTAATAAAGACCAATGAGCCGTCAAATCACATAGACCCAGCAGTAAGTTGGACGGACGAAGCAACCATCACTCTTGCGCCAGTGAGAGGTCGCGTCCGCTCTGCCCGGGCATGAATGCGGCACCGATTCTTTGGAGCGGCACTGACCGTTTCGGGCGGGAAGCGCACGCGGGCGATGGAGGGGCTTTGGGTGGGCCAGGCTGGTCAGGAGCGGGCGTGGCAGCTGTCCGCATGTCCCTACCGGACACGCCCGGAAACGAGAGGATGCACCGACTCTCGCGGCTAAAATCGTACACTACACACCATCTCTCTATAGGAGTAGGTCGATCTGTCGCACTCTTTAACACACACATCTTGTTAAACACACACACGCACACGCACGCACCTTGGTCCCGTTGCACCTTCTAATGTGACTTATTACACCTAGACGGAGGGAGTAGTAAGTACACGAGATACGGTGGCACACTGACTTAAGTCGAATACAAGTGCCCAAAATTTGTGTGCATGTTATAATAAGGATTCACTTAAAATAGTACGTGAGCGAACAGAGGGATCAATTGGACAGTGTTCCCGAGCAGTAGCGAGATGTGTGAGGTAGTAAGATACACCGCTGGCGCTTTTAATTTTTCTTATTAATTTGTTTGTTTCACCCTCTGACTGGTGGGACCCAACGTACTACGTGGAGAGAGGTAAGGTGACTAAGGCTGCATTATTTCTGCACCACTGTGGATAGTCTTACCACCAAAGCCACATGACACGATTATGATTGAAATCCTAATGACTCCCACACACACAAAAAAAACACGGCATGCCTGTCACACGAATGCAGGAATGTATAAAAGGTTATTTTCCTCTCGTTGAACATAACAGGAGGGTTGTGTAGCTGGTTAGCCTGTTCGCTCATCAAACTTGAGGTCTCGGGTTCGATAACTACACTTGAGCATAATTTTTGCTAGGAGGATTCTTTGACTGGTCAAAATGTTTTCTAGGGTTTGCACGCTTCACACTCTCTCTCCAGTATATATATACACGCTGGAGCCTCAACGCTTGTAGTTGCTCTCTTCACACTCTCTCGCCCTCTCCCGCTGGAGCCTCAGCGCTTGTAGTTGCTCTCTTCACACTCTCTCGCCCTCTCCAGATCTAAACAAGACTTCGTTGGCCTCTCTCTCTCCCCTCACTGCTGCTCAAAGAGCCGGCAGGATCCGTCCGCCGGGAAGGGAAGGAGGCTTAACGCTGTCGCCGTCGGCGAGGGAGGGAATCCACTACCGGCGCAGCTGTTCACTTTCCACCCAGCGGCGGCGCGGGAGGGCCTCTGACCCCTTCTTCTTCGCCGCCGTCCCGTCGCCCACCGAACCACACCCCAAGAACCTTAAGGTATATTTTACTTACTCCACATGCATTGCTCTAGCTGCATGTATACCATGAATCTAGGACGTGGTTCAAAGAGGAAAGGAGTGGGGGAAAGTAGTGGGAAAAGTTGTATATAGCATGAATCTAGGACGTGGTCCAAAGAGGAAATGAAGTGGGAAAGTTGTATAGCATGAATCTAGGACGTGGTTCAAAGAGGAAAGGAATGGGGGAAAGTAGTGGGGAAAGTTGTATCGCATAAATCTAGGACGTGGTTCAAAGAGGAAAGGATGGGGCGAAAGTACTAGTTCAAAAAGGAAAGGAAGGGACAACGCTGTAGAGTTTGAGCAGGACTAGATTTGCTACGCTCACATAGGGAAAGGTGTCTAAAGATAACAAAACTGGGACCAACACAAATATGCTCCTTGGTTGTTTGTTCTTTGTTGCAACAGACTATGCATGACCACAGTACATCGGTAGATGCACATGGTGCTGGTGCGTCCACTGTCCCGTGGAACTCATTAGCTGTTGTTAATCTAAGGCCCTGTTTGGTTAGAAACTCCCTAGTCCCTACCTGCTTGGTTCCAGGGACTAAACATGAACTAGAGGTTATTAAATGACATGCTAAAAGACCATGTTACCCCTAGTAATGAACTAATAGAAACAAGGTGCGATGCGTGGCAGGGGCAACTGTTGGAAAAAGTCCCAAAAAGACTCCCTCGGGGTCTTCTTTCTTTAGTCCCAAATGCCCACTTTTAGTCCCTAAAAGTCCCTCCTGTTTGGTTTAGATGTGACTGACACGGAGTTTTTTTAGTCCCTACACTAAAATATCCCTGTAAACAAACACCCTCTAATAATGCCGCTGGAAAATTGATGCAATGCCACAGTTAAAAGCAAATTACATGTTTAGTGAATTTTATTGTTAATATAATCTCTATGTTAATATTAATCAATGCCACCGTTTGAGAAATGCTACTGTCTTGCTTTCTTTCCCATTTAGATAAGGTAGATGCTTCTTTTTGTTGGCTTCTGTGTCATCCACCGTTATTGACCACTAATTGTTTCCTTTGCACCTCTGTGTAAACAGGGTTATCTACTTCACCTCGTTGCCATTGTGACCTTTTGTTGCACTGCACAAAACACTTTTGTTTTAAGAGTGTTTTGTGTAGTTCAACCAAAATGTCACACTGACAACGTTGCTTGATTGCTTGATCTTAGTGGAACTGCACAAGAGGATATCTTACTTCCTATCCGTTAAGGCGAATTTGGTTCAGATCTTCTTCTTGTGAGTTGTTTGAATTCCGCATCATGAGAGGTCAGTACTAGCCTTCTTTCACATGATTCTGCAGTGTGCTTTCATATGTTGTGCTACTTGTACGATAATGTTGCTTGATTTTAGTGAACTGCACAAATGGAGACAAGACTTCCGATCTGTATGTGCACCGTAATATCCCATTGAGGTAAGATAAGGATATTTCACAACAGCTGGCCTGTATTTTGCCACTTTCATCAGAAAATTAAGTTTAGTACTATACTTGTGCTCCCTAATTGACATTCCAAATCTTACATTGAAGGCGAAGCTTGTCTGTTATTGAACCAAGTGATGAAGGGGAAGAACAAGCGGAAGAAAAACAAAAATCAACTCCCGGTGCTGTAATGAAGCACTGGAACTGTGATGACACAAGTAATGATATAGTTTTGCATCTTAATTTATTGCTATGGCTGGAACGAGCAATTGTTTTGCCACTGATTTGATGCCATACGTAATTATCTCTACTTGTGCAAACAGGGATCTTCTTTGAAGATACCATATATTTTAGTGGAACTGCACAAGAAGATCTTGGAAACATTAAACTAATCGAGGAGTATATAGTAAGCATGGCCACCCCCGTAGATAGCAACAGATAGTTCCGGAGAAGTGCTTCATCTGTATGCTCTACACAATCAGCCTCCTGACAAATGTTGGTACTCGCCCACTGATTTCATCCATATGATCGAGCTTTGTCATCTCTATTGGTGTTGTGCTACTGTTTAGATACTGTCATGAAAAAGTGGTATTGTCCTTGAGAAGTGCTTCATCAGTGCTATTTTAAATATTTCCTTTCCTTTTTTCCGAGCAAACAGGGATGCTAGCATTTAGTAGTCCTCTTGTCTTTGCACAATAGGATCATTTTCCTCTGAAGAAGAATATGGAGTACGTGAAGTGACTAGTTCCGATTATGCCAGGATGAAGAAGCCCTGTCTATCTTCTCATCAGAAGGAGCAGTTGAAGGATGGTTACATTACTCCCCACAAGACCAAACTAACTTCAGCTCAGAAGGACTGAAAAATCTCCATTTTTTTGCTGTGATGCGCGAGTACAATGTTGTACTAGGATTCTTTCTAGTGAGTTCCATTTTTCTAAAAGTGTGCTCTACATGGACCATGTATGTGCCTGTTGAAACTATCAATTCATAGTACAGTTTGCTTTATACTAATCACTTTTTTGTATTTGTGCAAACAGGGGTGCTCAGCTTGATTTCAACGGGAACTGCACAAAATGTTCATGAATACATCGAATCATTCATTTCCACCACAAGAAAGGAGGTGCCCATAAGTTCAAGGCGTTGCAACATATAAGGGCGAAATCATACAAGCTACTCGCGAATTTGGTTGATTTTGGTGGAACTGCACAAAAAGAACAGCTGGTTTATTTAGCACGAGGTGCCATGTCAATGTCCGAACTGATGGCAAACCCTGCCCATGCCACAATCATAGGCATTTGATATTTTGGAATGGGACAACCTTGTCAAATTTTGCTCATTGATTTTAGCAAGATATGCGTTTGATATTTTCGAATGGGACGCCCTTTGCTGTCAGCAGTGTCGATCAATTTTTTCTTTATTCTTTAGTTGTGAAGTAAATATTGCCTCTGACATGTGAGTCGCTGAGATGCATAATCATCGATTGTTTTGAATGTTCTCTATGAATTGCCAGGCCTGTGTGTTTGAGTGCAATGTACAGAAACGCTAAAAAAACTCTTTGTACTCCTTCTGTTCCTTTTTACTTTGCACATTATGAAAGTGCATACTTTTTTGTATAAGATTGGTCAAAGTAGAGATACTTTGACTGCAGACAAAACTTGTATGCAAACTAGAAAGGACCGGAGGGAGTACATGTGAAACTGCTGCAAACGTGGTGATCACCCTGGGAATAATGCTAGTACGTATTGTTTTGCATGTTCATCCAATGCCAGTGATACAGGAATTCGAACTAATCGAAATAAATTCATTCATACACGGTCGGATTTCATATAAACATGCTGGATTTCATTACACTTCATACATTCTTCAACTAAAAAGGGGTGTTTGTGGCTGCATACATCTCCCAGACGCAGAGGCCGGGGGTCATCCTCCTTTTCTAAAAAAACTAAAAAGGGGTGCGCTGGAGGTATAATTAATTAACCGAAGCTACCCACCTGTGTCCCGCTAAGCCGAACAGAAGCTTCAGTGACTTAACTGTAGGTGCAGTTGCGTAACTGACATGTGGCCTGTTGGGCCCACGTGTCAGTCAGCCAACTGCACCAGCAGTTAAGTAGAAGCAGCGTTCATCTCCAGCGCAGCTCTCCGACTCCACGTCGCCGCCAAGAAGCTAACTGGTCGTCAATGGTCAACCCGCCTAGCTTGGCTTCAACCGGCGGGTAGCAGCGGTGGCCTTACTTGGACCTGAGCGGCGGCGACCTACCGTGTTCTACTCTTCCTCGTTTTCTGTGTGGCGCGGCCTCGTTGGCAGCGGGGCGGGGCCTCGGCGGAGCAGGGCGTCGTCGACGCCAGCGGAGCGGGGACTCGTCGGAGCCGGCATTGTCCTCTGCCTCGTCCTCGGTCACGCCAAACAGCGCCTTGCCCGCTTCATCGCCCTCTTTGCTAGCCTCTTTGTAGGCGGCCGCAGCCTCCGCCACCCGCATGCGGTACCGCCAGCGTTCGAGGCGGCCCTTGCGGGCGGAGCGATATGAGTCGAGCAGCGCCTCCTGCTCCGCCCGCTCCGCGGCGATCTGCTCCTCCGCCTCCAGGTGCTCCTGGAGGAGATGGTGGTTGTAGGCGGCGTCGGCCTGCACCTCCCGGAACTGCTCCTCATGCATCTGCCTCACCCTGTCCATATATTGGGCATGGGCCTCGCCGATGGTCATGGTGCAATGCACCGGCGAGGATGGCGCGGAGGAGGGGGTTGGCGCCGGATCGTCGACTACCATGTTCTCCATTGGGACGTCGTCGTCCTCCGGCTGCCTGCTGGCCAGCCGGTCGGCAGCAATGGCTGCCATCTCCTTGTGGTCCGTCGTCCGCCTGTCCCGAAGAGCGCTGGAGCGCGAGGAAGCCATGGTGGGCAGTAGTGGTGTGGACAGGAGAAAGGGAACGGATGCGGATGACTGCGGCTATGGCCGGCGCAACAGTTTATATAGCAATGGTGGGCGGGCGGAGGGACGGACGTGCGGTGCCGGAGTAGCCGCCTCGGCAACCGTGTATCATTAATGTGTGCGGCAGATGGACGGACGGACGGCACTTGTGTCGTTTGAAGGCGGAGCAATCGCCTGCACCGGGAAGCGGGGCGGCCGGCGCTGACTGTTTCGGGCGAAAAGCGCACGCGGGCGAGGAGATGACTTTACTTGGATAGGATGACAATGGGGACCCACCAGGTCCATAGCCTCACGTACGCAAGTGCCTCCTTATTATATATATATATAACTATAATTTATTTTGCTTCCTCCTGGTTTCCTGACATCACGGTCCCACACCATTGTCAACCAAGTCAATAAACGAGAGAATTGCACAAGAAGCGGCCGACAGCTGGGATCAAGCAGCTCGAGCAGTATTTGTGTTTTTGAGGTGTGAGCATTGCAGAGTTTTTCGATGTTTACCCCAGATATTAAATTTTCTCCTCTGAACAACAACGAAAACATCGCTGCAGGTATTAACTGGGCGGGCTGTGGCCCGTCTAGCCCAGGCCAGATATCCAGCCCAGATATTAATTTTTTTCAAGCTGAAAATGGCTAGCCCAGCTATACTTTTTTTTAGGAATACCCAGGCAAGGTCAAGTTGTTATTCTCCGCCCCGCTGGGCTGCAAATCTTTCCTAGGAGGGATGCATTAGGCTTAACAAGAAAATGGGCTTTAAGAAATAATAAATGGGATGTAATTATAAAACTGGGTAGTAACTATAAAAAAATGCACCAAACAGTGATTACTTTATAAAATATTATTTTTGGATATTGAAAATTTTAATTTCACTAATTGTTGCGAGCGCAATGTTTCATTGGATTTTTACGTAATATAAATTTATATTGAAATTATACTTAATCTGACTAGAAATTTCAGGATAAAAATATTCGGATCCCATCAAAATGTTGGAAATTTTATTGAATTCTGTTTTGAACGGTTGGTTGAAATGGGCTGTACTTTTAACAAACTGTAAATGGGCTGTAGTAAATTCCATTAGAATTCAAAAATGGGCTACACATTCTTACAAATCTCAAATGGGCTATAAGTTCTCTGCCACACACTTCTAGCCTTACTAAGTTGACGCATCCCCTAAAAACAGAGTTGACGCGTATGCAAGGCTTTGTCAACTTATAGTCAACACACGGTTCTAGTAGCAGTGGCCGTTGGATGTCCATCCAACGGATGCCGTGCTTCTTCTTCAATCTCGGATATTCTAGCTTCACCCGCCCAAAAAATGATTCCCCCCCTGACATCTGGGGCGCACCGTTTCGGAAGCTGACCTATGGGCCTACTAAGTTGACGTACCAAGGGCTTTGTCAACTTAGTCAATATAAATGATTCTAGCTGCAGTGACCGTACGATGTCCATCCAACGGCCGTCGTGCTTCTTCAACCTCTGGTCTTCTTGCTCCAGCCGCCCAAAGCAGCTCCGGTCGTGCCGCCTACTCCTACCTCCCGTGGCCGGCTGTGCTGCCGCGGAGGCCTCACCGCCCCCTACTACTCCCACCGCTGGCCAGGCCATCCCTCCACTCACCCACACCCCCTGTTATTCTGCGGCGACGGTAGCGCAGCCGAACCAGTGAACCCTCGTACTCCTCTCCGCGTGTGCATCCACTGCCGCGTCTTCCCCGGCTCCGCGTCATCCCCTTCCTAGGCCTCGCCTTCGTCCACCGCCATGGTGCTCTCGGCACGGCGTGGTCAATGTGGTCAAGGAATGACTTCCATCGGACGTGGACTGTACGTGGAGAGGCTGACAGCTGGGTCCACGGCAGCCGCAAGGAAGTGCCTCCTTATTACGCGCAAAATAATTATTCCTCCACCTGACAGCGGGGACCCACCGGACGGGCCACCGTATTTTGCGAAAAAATGATTCGCCCCCCGACTGCTGGGACCCACCAGCTACACCTTCGCACGCAAGGAAGTGCGTCCGGGCAAAAAAACGATTCGCCCGCCTGACTGCTGGGACCCAGCAGCTACACCTTCGCACGCAAGGAAGTGCGTCTGGGCAAAAAAAAACCGATTCGCCCCCCTGACTGCTGGGACCCAGCAGCTACACCTTCGCACGCAAGGAAGTGCGTCCGGGCAAAAACACCAAAACGATTGGCCCCCCTGACTGCTGGGACCCACCAGCTACATCTTCGCAGGCAAGGAAGTGCCTGACAGTCGGGACCCACCTGGTCGAAGCGTACGTAGCGTTGTCATCCTGGTCGCGAACGTGTACGTACATACTGGTCGATGTAGAGGCGCGCACGTGTCATAGTAGAGGCGCGCACGTGTCGTAGTAGAGGCGCGCACGTAGCATGTACACGTACGTACAGCGGCCAGGGTGCAAGAAAGAAAATACGGCCACGTATGTGTACATACGGCCGGGGTCTCGAACGCCTAGTCACGCATACGTACGGTGAGGGCTCGTGTTCATGGGGAGGCAACGGAATGCGTCGTGTTCATGGGGAGGCAACGGAATGCGTCGTGTTCATGGGGAGGCAACGGAATGCATCATGTTCATGGGGAGGCAACGGAATGCGTCGTGTTCATGGGGAGGCAACGGAATGCGTCGTGTTCATGGGGAGGCAACGGAATGCGTCATGTTCATCGAGAGGCAACAGAACGCGTGGGAGCCAACCGGCTTGGACGGAACAGGCGATGGAAACGAGGCCTGGCATACCGCAGAACAGAGGAAACGGCCTTGTGTTCGACCGGCCACGTTCGGAACGGGGTCCTGTTGATCGGGAGGGGTGTGGCGTACCGCAAAACGGAGGAAACGGACCTCCTACGGTCAAAACGGGGGCCCTGTTGATCGGGAGGGGTGTGGCGTACCGCAAAACGGACGAAACAGACCTCCTACGGTCGAAACGGGGGTCCTGTTCATCAGGAGGGGTGTGGCGTACCGCAAAACGGACGAAACGGACCTCCTATGGTCGAAACGGGGGTCCTGTTCATCGGGAGGGGTGTGGCGTACCGCAAAACGGGACTCCACGGGATACTGTTCATCTCCACCGTCGACCTCCTCCAGCCTCCACGGGCTACCGTCGACCTCCTCTAGCCTCCACGGGCTCCTGTTCATCCAGCCTCCACCGCGCGCTACTCCACCGGCTACTGTTCAACCAACCCTCCACGGGCACCCCTCCACCGTCTACTGTTCATCCAGCCCTCCACAGCACGGGGTCCTGTTCAACCACCCCTTCACGGCCACCCCTCCACCGTCTACTGTTCATCCAGCCCTCCACACCACGGGGTCCTGTTCATCCAGAGGCAACGCCACCGCTCACTGTTCATCCAAACCCCCCCGCAACGCTCACTGTTCATCCAATCGATCGCCTTTAGTTAGCAGCAGTAGTGAAGGAATCGCTCCATCGGGTTTAGTTAACAGCCATCGATCGATCGCTCGGGTTCAGTAACGCGTAGCCTGCAGTGCAATCGCTCGGGGTTCAGTTAGAGTCCAACGCCTCGCTCGGGTTCAGTTAGAGCCAACGCCTCGCACACACGTGCATACGTGTACGAGAGAAACTCGCATCGCTCGGCCCCCGACCTCCCACCGTAACCGGCAACTCCCTGAAATTTTCCTACCCCTCGCTTCTACCACGGTTTTTTCCGTCATGGACGGCCCAAAGAATGTCATGCAGCTGCGTCTCCGGCCCGCCCAGGACGAAAAGCCCATTTTCTGTCATGATTTTTTGTCATAGAAGTAGGAGCCCACCACATCTATGATGATACCGGGTTCTGTCACAATTATCGTCATAGAAGTGTCATATGTATGACAGAAAAAAATTATGTTCGGCCCAAAATGTCACGGATGTGTCTTTTTTTTGTAGTGTGAGTGGATGGATGGCCTGGCCAGCGGTGGGAGTAGTATGGGGGCGGTGAGGCCTCCGCGGCAGCATAGTCGGCCACGGGAGGCAGGAGCAGGCGGCACGACCGGCGCTGCTTTGGGCGGCTGGACCAAGAAGACCAGAGGTTGAAGAATCACTACGGCCGTCGGATGGACATCGTACGGTCACTGAAGCTAGAATCGTTTATATTGACTAATTTGACAAAGCCCTTGGTATGCTCCAACTTAGTAGTCCCACATGTCAGCCTCCAAAACGGTGTGCCCCAGATGTCAGGGGGAGGAATCATTTTTTGGGCGGCCGAAGCTAAGAATATCCGAGATTGAAGAAGAAGCACGACATCCGTTGGATAGACATCCAACGGCCACTGCTGCTAGAACCGTGTGTTGACTATAATAAGTTGACAAAGCCTTGCATACGCGTCAACTTATTTTTTTAGGGGACGCGTCACTTAGTAGGCCCACAAGTGTGTGGCAGAGAACTTATAGCCCATTTGCGTTTTGTAAGAATGTACAGCCCATTTTTGAATTCTAATGGAATTTACAACAGCCCATTTACAGTTTGTTAAAAGTACAGCCCATTTTCTAGCTAGGACAACGATTAATAATTTCAACCAACCGTTGAAGACAGAATTCAATAAAATTTCCCACATTTTGATGGGATCTGAAATATTTTTATCCCGAAATTTCTAGTCAGATTAAATATAAATTTGTATTACGTAAAAATCCAACGAAACATTGCGCGCGCAACAATGAAAATTTAAGATTTTCAAAATCCATAAATAATATTTTATAAACTAATTTCGTGTTTGGTGCATTTTTTATAGTTACTGCCCAGTTTTTATAATTACATCCCATTTAATATTTTTTAAAGCCCATTTTCCTGTTATGCCTAATGCATCCCTCCTAGGAAAGATTTGCAGCCCAGCGGGGCGGAGAATAACAAGTTGACCTTGCCAGGGTATTCCTCAAAAAGACGTATAGCTGGGCTAGCCATTTTCATCTTGAAAAAATTAGTGTCTGGGCTGGATATCTGGCCTGGGCTAGACGGGCCACAGCCCCAGTTAATACCCTGCTCTCGTCTGAACAACAACAAAATCATCGCAAAGAAAAACTCTGTAGTGCTCACGCCTCAAAAACACAAATACTGCTCGAGCTGCTTGGTCCCAGCTGTCGGCCGCACCTTGTGCAATTCTCTCATTTATATTGACTACATAGGTTGACAATGGTGTGGGACCATGATGTCAGGAAACCAGGAGAAAGGAAAAAATATATATAGTTGTACATAATAAGGAGGCACTTGCGTACGTACGGCTATGGCCCTAGTGGGTCCCTAGTGTCATCCAGTCAAAATAAAGTCATCTCCTGAATCCTCATGTTCGTTGACCATGTTAACAATGCTCGGCGCCATGGCGAGCGCAACAACTCGAAGGACAATGGAGAGGGCCGCGCGGGCCCTACGGAGGTCTGATATAGAGCCCGCTGCTCATTCAGGAAGCCAGGATCATCGGACACCTATGAGCACCTTCGAGAAACTGAGACGGCATGTAACGGTAAGGCCACGCTTGGGAGCTCTGGTTTATTTCAAACCTGTATTAACATACAAGTGTAATTTACTCGTCATCGGAAACAACGCGTAAAATACAGGCATAATGAAACCGAGGGCCCGAGGTCTGTAAGTAAAACCGGCGGGTTACGCGTGTAATTTGAGAGACCAGTGTATATTTTACGAGCACTGCTATATGGACGACATTACCAGACGATACATGCACGACGTGCGTATCATGCCATCCATGGGCAAGGCTGAAACAGCAGCTAACGGCTGGATTAGCAATCGTCCGAGTGTCGTTCAGCATTTTTATCGTGTGTGAAGTACTTCCGATATTTTACTAGTCGAAATCGACCAACCAAGCGCCTTCGCCCGAGACCATCTGCTTTAATTTACAAGCGTTATTTTTACAAGCGGTTTTGGTTGGAAAACGACGATCCAATCATGGCCTAATATCATGAGTTGGTCGGAAGATCATATGGTTTGACGTCTAACCTACCCGACATGTCGTATAGGCTATGAATGAAACATCAGACGATGAACTTCTAACGCACGGAAACAACAGAAGAGGCTGATCTTCTTAACAATCAAATCACTGGCATTAGATCGACATGCAAAACAATACGAAGCATTATTCTCAGGAGGCACGGTGAACAGCTCGTGATGCCGCATGCCACAACATTCCAAGCTCAACTTTGCAATCAAACACAAGGCCTGGTATTACATAGACAATATTCAGAACAAACTCTTAACACAGGAATATCTCAGCAGAGTAACTATTTACTTCTAAACTGAACACAGGAATAGGAAAAAACACTCGACGCTGCTCACAACAAGGGCGTCCCACTCAAAAATATCAAATGCATGTCTTCTGGCTAACATCAATCAGCAAATTTTGACAAGGTTTTCCAATTCCAATATATTAAACTAACGTCTTCTTGCTAACATCAATGATTAAACTTTGACAAGCTTTTCCCATTCAAAATATGTAATGCCTATGATCGTGGAGTCCTGTCGTAGCTTCTTGTACTTGTTTGGGCACTTTTTGCCCAGGGCACTCCACGTGTTGTTAAATTGTCAATGGTCTCTGCAGACTAGTCATGTCACCGGTGTCTAATAGTACTCTGTAAAGCTTCTCGGTCATTCCTTCTGTAATGTACCACAAACAGTGACTGCTTCTTTCTGCAAAGTGGAATGACCAACTGGACCCAGTAACGCAGCAGTTTGCCTTGGACACATTGGCTCCTTTTGTGCAGTTCAACTAAAATCGAAGTCGGAATAAAACCGAGCTTTAATTTTGATATCCCTGTAAGCAACAATAGGTATAAGGGAAACAATTACTGAGAAATAACGGTTGATGACTTGTCTTAATGGGAAACAAAGCAGGAGAGTAGCAATTCTCCATCAGTGTGATTCATTCATATTGACTGAGACATTATCTTAACAATGCCTTGTTTCAACATGTATAAAGAACGACAAAGCAGAAAAGTACCATTCCTAAAACAATGCAACTGATTCATTTTAACAGAGACATTATCTTAACAATACCTTGGTTAAACATGTAGAAAGAACTACAAAGCAGGATAGTGCCATTCCTAACAAGTGTTGCAGTTTTGAACTAAGATTCAGTAGTTAATTAATTCTGAGAGTGGCATTGCTTAATTTTACCAGCGGCATTAGATTAACGAAAAGCATAAACAGTTCCAGGGGAGAGTGGGCGCAACAACAATATGTGCTTCCATCTACTTATAAAGGGGGTGATGCAGAGTTTGTTGTAACAAAGCAACAAGCATCATGTCTGGGTTGGTCCCATTTTTGTTCACTATTTAATGGGAAAAGACAGCAATACAATAGCTTCAATTCAACATTTATTTAAAACAGTACCAATACAAGTAGCACAACATCTCAAAGCACACTGCACAATCATGTGGATGAAGGCCTGTACTGACCTTTCATGAGAACACTAGGATAAAATATGAATCTGCCAACACGAATAGGAAATCCAATTTCGTTTTGTGCAGTTGCACTGAAATCAAGCAAAGTGTTTCGCGTAGCGAAGCAAAATGTCGCAATAGCAACAAGTTGAATAGATATCCCTGTTTAAATAGAGGCAAAAAAGGAATCAATTACTGGCTAATAAAGGAGGATGAAACATGCGGCCACAAAAATGGTAATCCCGCCAATCCCTAACAAGTGTTGCAGTTTTGAAATAAGATTCAGTAGTTAATTCTGAGAGTGGCATCAATTACTGGCTTATAAAGGGGGTGATGCTGAATTTGTTGTAACAAACCAACAAGCATCATGTCTGGATTGGTCCCATTTTTGTTCACTACTTAATGGGAAAAGACAGCAATACAATAGCTTCAATTCAACATTTATTTAAAACAGTACCAAAACAAGTAGCACAACATCTCAAAGCACACTGCACATCATGTGGTTGAGACCAAGATTTGAAACAACTCGCCACGAAGACTGGAAACAAATCTCGATCTCCTTTTGTGCAGTTCCACCAAAATTAAGCAAAGTCACCGGTGTGACATTCAAGTTGAACTGCACAAAACACTCTTAAAACATAAGTGTTTCGAGTAGCGAAGCAAAATGTCGCAATAGCAACAAGTTGAATCGATACCCCTGTTTTAACAGAGGAAAAAAAGGAAACAATTACTTGCCGATAAAGGAGGATGAAACAAACGGTGAAAGAAAGAAGCATCTAACTTATCTTGGATGGAAAACAAAGTAGGATAGTAGCATTTCTAAAACGGTTGCATTGATTCATATTAACAGAGACATTCTCTTGAAACAACATTCGTTAAAAAATGTAATTTACTTTTAACAGTGGCATTGCTTCAATTTTTCGGCGGCATTCTTAGATTAACAACAGCAAAATAGCTGTATGGGACATGCTAGCACCATGTGCGTCCACACGTATAAATGGGTGATGCAGAGTATGTAGCCAAGCAGCATATCTATGTTGGTCCCATATTTGTTCTCCTTGAACTTTTTTCCTATGTGAGGGCAGCAAATCTAGTCCTGCACAAACTACCCGACCCCCCCAGTTTCTTTCCCTTTTCAACAAAGAGATCGGTTCCTTACAGATGTGTGTACTGGGTTACCCCCTTTTTCCCTTTTCGACCAACAAAGCGGCTGGATAGCCAGTCTATACTACTTTTCCTCCCTCCTTTCCTCATTGAACCACGTCCTAGATTCATGCTCCACCCCACCGCACCTTTCTTTCCTCTTTGAACCAAGACCTAGATTCGACTACAGATCAAAAAAGATCCACATGCAGCTAGAGCAATGACGGTTTCAAAGAAACTTATACCTTAGGGTCGTCGGGATGTGGCAAGGCGTGCGGCGGGAGGCCGGATTTGCCCACACTACATACGGCAGCGAGGAAGAAGGGGTCGGTGGCCCTCCCGCACAGGCGCTGGGTGAAAGAGAATAGCGCAGCCGGCAGTGGATTGCCTCCCTCGCCGAAGGCGATAGAGTTAACGCTGCACCTCCTCCCCTTCCCGGTGCGACGGAATACGGACGCCTCCTTCACCAGTTGTGAGGGGGGGAGAGAGACAAGAGGCCAACGCAGTCTTGTTTGGATCTGGTGAAGAGAGGGTGAGAGACTGTGAACATAGAAACCCTAGCAAATGAACGCTGAGCCTCCAGCGTGTAACATATATGTATTGCGGGGAGCGTGTGGAGAGTGCAAACCCTAGCGAACAAGCGCTAAGGCTCCCGCTTATATATATACTAATGTAGTACGGACTGAGCTCCGGTGCCTTCACTTCATCTGCTTTTGGCTATATGACAGGTGAGCCAGCCACATTTGGGCCCACCTGCCATAAACCCAAAGGCAGGTCCACTAAGTCAATGAACCTGCGTCCATATAGTACTCTCGTGTGTATACGACTAATATATAGTGGAGTGGTTTTCTTATTCTCTCCATAACAATTGTTTTAAATTGTGTAAGTACGAAACGAAACTCTTTATTTAATGTACAGTGAAGAAAACTAGTACTACTTCCGATGAACTAACGATCCACGCCCACGCGTCCTGGTCGCACTTCCTGTCCTTCACGTGTGGTACACTACCCTCCCTTAAGTGAACAACCACACATGCGCCAAATTATCGGAAATGTGTGAGAGTGTGTACAAATAAAGAATTTTAATTTCTATTATCGGAAAGGTTTGAGAGTATTACAAAGTTTGACTCCAGTCAAATCTAATATGCGGAGTAAATAAAAATGGAGGGCTACTACGTCCATCCGGGTTTTTAGTCCACACCATTTTTTAAATCAAAGTTAATAGCTGGACAAATAAAATTACAGGGGAGCTGGAGACAAAGTTGTGAGAAGGCTTAGAAATCAATACAAAACTTATGCTCTTAGTACCAACGTCGATCCTTCTTCGAGGAAACATTTGGTTCCTAGCCAATTGTGTGATAAAATTGCACCAACATGAAAGACGACTGCATCTCCAACGTAACCAACGTGAACTGACGAAGGATATCATCTTTGTGCATAACAAGCAAAGAGCATTGATGGAAGACAGCTTGTTTTTCATTGAAAATCGATCAGCTTCACCAGCTGACGCAACCATGAGGCGCAACCATGAGCATCGATAGGTCATCGTGGTGATGCATCATCCATTTGGCATCAAGTTTGGGTGAGGCACCAATGAAGTTCGACAAATCCTCACTGTGGTCTGTTTCTTCTCAGTAATCAAGCTCGAGGAAGGAAGAACCACGTGGCAGAGGACAGTGAGGCGGAACAACAATGGCCATCCAATTTTGTGCAGTTCCACTAAAATTGAGGAAGACATGCCCGGGTATGGAGACACGCATCGCTGTTTCCAAAAATATAAAAAAGGGTTAGCAACGACATCTCAATTGTCAATAAGAAATAATGAAAAGTACACCAACAAACAGAAGCATCATAATTATATCTTGATGGGAACTAAACCAGGATACCCGAGAAAAAAAGCATTTCTTCATTTAACCAGTGATAGTACTACCACCATATGGACAGTGACCGCACAACCACCATGTACTTTTTATCGAAACAACATGTATACCTCCACCGAGGCATAAATCATAACAACTTTTCGAGTGGCATTTCCTCTATAATAGTACTAGTTGGTGATGTTGGACCAGCCGACGAACCCTAGCTACTATGCATGGGGAGCTGGGGAGTAGTCACATAGAAGAAAACCCCCACGCAGCGACCTGGGGAGCTGGACCAGTACAAGAAGTTATACCTCAGGTGGGTGAGATGTCGTTTAGGCGGGCGGGCGGGATCTGCCCACACGACGGCAGCGAATAAGGGCGCAGAGGATCTTCGTCCGCGCCAGCGCCGGCTCCGAGAGGACGGTGCGCATCGGCTCCCTTCGTCGCCGACGGCGACAATGTCAATGCTGCACCTCCTCACCTCCCGCAGCGGACGGGATTCGGCCGGATCTGTGACCACCGGTGAGGAGAGAGATAGAGTGGACACTGTCATCTTGTTTTGATATGGAGAGGGTGAGAGAGTGAGACGCGAGAAACTCTATCAAACAAGAGGCTATAATGGAGTAAAAAGATCTCTCCATAGCAGTGGTTTTAAATAGAATACGCGCGTTTCCGGAAAAAAGAAACGAAAACTGGCGGACAATTTTTTAAGGGTCTGTCTAGGACACATCTAGATGTGACATAGTTATGTCACATCTAAGTTGATGTCCACTCTGTTTGTGGTCTATTTTTTTGTCCTAGTTTTTTTTTGTTTCTTGTTGCTACATTATATACTTGTGGGAGCTTAGATGTGGTATCCTTAAATAACATCTAGATGTGAATTAGACAAACTGATTGTCTAACGTACCAAGAAAGAAAACTCGATCAAAAACACGCCCCCACTTCCAGGTCGCAAGAGTCGTCGCGCACACACACATAGACATAGACATGCATATCCGCGTTTATGTAAAATTCCATTTCCATCTCCATCTCCAATCATATTTGTCCAACTGGCACATTATTTAAGTTGTTAATTATATACGCAGCAATATTAACGTACAACATCTCTTGTTTGCGCACGTCCGGAACGCTGCCACGGCCGGTCCTGACCAACCAGAACCCTCTTCATCACCCGCGCATGCTTCCCACCCGAAACGGTCAGTGCCGCATTCATGCCCGGCCAGAGCGGACGCGACCTCTCACTGGCGCCGGCATTGAAGCGGCGCGGTGGCTGAGAGAGCATCGCCCGCGCCGCTTCCGGGTGCACGCGGCTGCTCCGCGTTCAAAGGTCGCAATAGCCGGCTACAACATGCATGTAAAAAGTTCTTGGGAGTCCGTGCTACAGCTAGCTGTCCTCCCCCAACTCGTCAATCTCTTCCAGTAGTGCTAGTACTCCATGGCGCGATCCATCGACAAGCAGGCGGGAAAGTTATCGTATACTCGGTTTGCGGTGAGTGGCATGCCGAGCGACCGTGTGGGGTCGAGCCGTGGAGGAGGGTGAGACACGAACATGGCAGACATGATTTAAACGTTGGTTTTGCTCGATGGCGCGATCCAATGAAACGAAACGTTGGTTTCTCTCTGTTTCCATTTTTAATCCGGAAAAACGGAAACTTTCCACTCCATTTTCATTCCTATTCCAAGGTTGCCCCGTTACAACATTCCATCAAATACAAAGGAAAACTAACACGCATGCTGATGCATCTCAATGATTCACAGATCATAGCCAATATTTACTTCACAACTAAAGAAAAAAGTTGTGAGAGCGTGTACGAAAGAAAAACTACTGATGGGGTCACTACGACTTAAACCCTAAACCCTAAACATGATTTAATTCCCTGGCCAGGTAGAACCTGTCGAAGGAAAGACGGCTGGCACCCTCGGATCATACGATGCTTTTGTGCAGTTCCACTAAAATCGACCTGAGCATCCCTGATGGCAAAGATATTGAAGAAGTGTGATTAGAATAATAGTACTGGCACTAGTTCATGAGACATAAACTCATCACAAGTAGAAGCTGGTAGAAGTAGAGAAAGATTGACATGGAGATGGAGCTACGGCAGTGGAGCAAGCCGGCTCCAAAAGATGGACTACCTGGGACGTCGGGCTATAGCTAGAAGGGCGGTTGGGACGCGGCATCGGCCCATACCGCGGTGACCCCCGATTGGGACGCACCGACTGTGGGTTTTCTCCCTCGCCGATGTCGACCGCGTCTATGCAGAACATTGTTCCCATCCCCCAGCTGCAGGATCAGGCCCGTCATTCTATGCTTGTGAAGAGAGCAACCTTAGCAAGCAGGCTTGTAGCTTAGGCTCCTGCTAGTGTATATATAGTGGTTTTCTTTTTCTCTCCATATCAACCATTTTATATTGCGTACGTGTCATTCAAGAGTGAAATGATGGTTGCTTCTTCCGACTAACTTACTGTGTGATTTGACTGCTCCTTAGTGGCCCCTACACGTACTCCCCCTACGTGGATGCAACAGTCACACACACATGGACGCAAAAACGCACGCGACGCCTTAATGCATGCATGTCCGGGCACACGACGGAACACACACGGTCACGCTAAGTGCTCAACCTACACGTGCATGCACACACATACTCAGTCAGGGTGAGCTAGTGACCGTATAAACACCGGAAAATATATATATTGAGCGCAATGAGCGTATTATGAAGTCCACTGACCGTATTTTTACAAATATACAGTGACAGACTGTGTATTTATCTCGTTTGAAATTAAGCCATATTAACCGGAGAGGAGGCAGTATGGACTAGCATTACTTTGCTGTGTCCCGTCAACTTGCCGAACGAGGAGAAGGTTGCAGGACGGGAGAAGCTTGCGCGCGGTGGCTCGCAGGACAAGGAGAAACTTTTGACTAATGCAAGCTCTCCCTCGCTCAGGCGGTGGACGTGCAACAGTTAATTCGGTGTCAGATTGCCAGAAGCATACACTATACTACTAGTGCTACTATTGTTCGACTTCCCGAATAGGCGAACAGCCAAGCGCAAAGTTTACTAGTACTAGTACTACTACTATAGTCTATAAAGGTACGTACTATACTAGTACTAGGAACCGGATGGAGGAGCGTCTGCACTCTTATTATAATTTTAAAATGTGATAAAGCAATCTTCAACACATTTGGTTCTCTTCGAGGGTTCTCGCATGTGATAATGGAAGTTGATTGCATGGAACACTCGCCACAATCCTCGCTTAATTCTGGCTCATATCCTGTTACAAATAGTAGCGCTCGGTAATATTTCCTCTTTTTTTGTTATTCAGCATGTAAACAGGTCAGCAAACCTTGCGGCGCATCTTCGTGCGAACCGTGCTTGCTGCACTTTGAATGTGGCCGAGAGCTGGCTTGATGAAACACCTCGCTTCCTACTTCTTTTTTTGCGGGGTACCTCGCTTCCTAGTGACCAGTGTCTTGGCTGATCGTCCTAAGAATGCTTATATATGAATAAAGCTCTCTCATTTACCCGCAAAAAAGATTAAGCCATATTAACCGGAAAGGAGGGAGTATGGACTAGCACTACTTTTTGGTGTGTCCCGTCAACTCGCAGAACGAGGAGAAGCTTGCGGGACAAGGTGAAGCTCGCTTACGCCTTTTGACTAATGCAACCTACCCTCGGTGGACATGCATCAGTCCATTCGGTGTCAGATTGTCAGAGGCGTACACTGTAGTAGCCAACATGCGGAGTACCATCATTGTTCGACTTCACGAAGAGGCGAAGAGCCAAGCGCAGTAGTACGAGTAGTACTACTACTAGAACCGCATGGTGGAGCGTCTGTACTCTTTTTTTATCTCTGATAAAGTACATGTTTATTCTGGAGAAGGGCGGAAAATGGCAGCCCAACATGTAATGAATGATATCGATCAACCAACCATGCTTGAATATATCTTGGCCTCCATGCGAGCCCGTCTGTGTGTTCTCGCTCCTCGTCTCTCTCAAGGAACGGCGGGTTGGCTCTTTGCTGTCAATTGAGATAGGTTTGCTCACACTCCTGTCCCACATGTCACATGGACCCGGATGATGAAGAGGCTTCTGGCAATGCTATCAAGCTTCCATCATTTGTTTACATAATTGACGTACTATACAAATAATTTTCCAGCGACATGAAATTGTACAATGGTGTGAGCTTTCAGCTTTTGTTTCGCGTGTCTTGCCGTCGATGCTCTTTCGGAAACAATAAAAAACTAACTTCCTTCCTAATGCATGTCAATTATTAGCAGATCAGAGCTAATAATTACATCACAACTGAAGACAGAGTTGTGAGAAGGTGTTAAATTAAAATTGATCCATGCTTTCATTGGCAGCAACGTCCCCCCAGCTCTGTCTAAATCAACAAGGCATGTTGGGAAAAAAGAAGCTGTCTGGAGCATGCAACATTCCGATCATTTTGTGCAGTTCCACTAAAATAGAGCTGAGCGTCCCTGTTCCAAAGATATTAAGTGTGATTACGATAATAGAGGACTGCTGATGAAACAATAAACACACAAATAGAAGCCGGTCACCTTTGCAGTCTCTCTTAAGACTAACTAGTTGGAGAAGATTAGGCTCGGAGTTGGATGAGGAGGATAGAGCAAAACCAATCTCCCTTTGTGCAGTCGCACTGAAATGTAGAGGCGTTGCCCGTGTCACATTTTAGTACAACTGCACAAAACACTCTTAAGAAAAAAGTGATTTTTGCAGTTCACCAAAAGGTCGCAATAGCAACGAGGTGAAATGGATAGCCCTGTTTGCAAAAAAGAGGTAGAAAGGAAACAATTACTGGCCAATAACAGTTGATGACACATGCGACGACAAAAAAGAAGCATATTCCTTGCCCTAAGGGAAGATAACAACACGGTTGTGTGTGTCTAAAATGGTGTGAGGACGAGAATGCAATATGGAAAGTACGCTGGACGAGCTACGTTTTGGGCAAAGAACTATGGAAGATCCACATGCAGCGACGTGGGAAGACGGGCAGTGGAGCAAGGCCGGAGGGGATACCTGGAGGTCATCGGGATGTAACTAGGTGAGCGGCGGTGGGCGGAATCTGCGAGCAGGTGGCGTAGGCCCTGCCGCGCCGGAGCTTGGTCAGAGAGAACGGTGTGTACCGCAGATCGGGACGTGCTGCCTCGGCGCCGTCGAACGGAGAAACGATGCACTTCCTCCCTTTCCCCGGCGGACGGGATGCGGCTGGATCAGTGACCAACGGTGAGAGAGAGAGAGGCCACCGCACTCCCTTTCCCCCGGCGGACGGGATGCGGACGGATCAGTGACCAACGGTGAGAGAGAGAGAGGCCACCGCAGGCTTGTGTGAGATACTCTGAAGAGTGACAAACCAGGCACGCAAGGCTCCATTGTATATAGTGAGCGGACTACCTTTTTCTCCATAAAAATCGTTTTATATTCTGTGTACGTGCCATTGAGCGATATACCTTTATTTAAAAATAACGCGGCAACGCGTCAAGTCGAACTTTGTTTCGTGCAGGCGTGGTACACGACCTCCCTAGGTAAACAACCGCTACAGGCATTCAAATTAGCATGTGGGCTACCATTTCGTAAAGAAATGAGCTCCACCGTGTACCCGCGCGGGTGTGGCTGGGCACGAAGCATGAGTACGTGCACGGTGCACCTATTCTCTTCTTGTATACGTACACCACCTACGTGGGCTTGTGTGAGAGAGATACGATCCTAGAGAGATATAGTGTGTGGGTTCTTGAGAGTTTTTGGGGGGGGTCAATCAAAAAATGTAACATATGCAATGTGTGTGAAATAGAGTCCTGGATATAACATACATATATATAGAGGGGGTGATCCACGAGAAGAGAGTGGAGGTATCATCGGCCTGAGGTGTCCATAGAATCGAAAAGAGGGATGATGTGTGTGTGTGTGCGCGCGCGATCGATAAAGAGTGCCATCGAATTTGTGTGTGCCCACATCAAAGATATAGAGTGGCTGGCCTACTGGAACGTGAGAGGGGACATGTGCAGTTTGTCTCTGTGGCATGGATACCTACCTGCAGCGCTTGACTATCAGTGTGTGGTGGGGGAAGAGGGAGGCCCAATTAACTATAGAGGTACAATGGCTGGTATATATGTGGAGGAGGAGAGAGGCCTACCTCATGTATTAAGGAGATCGATCTGCCTCATGTATTAAGGGAGATCGATCGACATCCATGCATATGTGCAGGAGAGGAATAAGGTTGGGAGAGAGACAGAGCTAGAGTGTTGGAGGGGGTGGTAGTGGAGTTGCTTCTAACAAATGGTGGGATATAGGCTTGCTAGATAAACGGAGGGCACGCCCGCAATATCAATAAGAGAGGAGATGGCTTCTTGTTGTCTGTGCATGTGCGTGTGAGAGACGGGTCAGGAGGCATGCACGAATGATGAGGGGGGACGATGTGGTTGTGGTAAGCAGACATAACTACATAGGAAGATCAATCGCCCTTTGTTAGAGAAAGGAGAGACATAACTTGTGAGGTACGTCGATCGATGGGGGGTAGTTAAAGTCGATCTAGGTATATGTTGGGAGATCGATCGGTATACATGCATGTGTGTGTTAGAAGCAAACACTACAAGAAATATATCAACTTGTGACCTTGACTATTGGTCACTGAATGGTCATTATTTTCCATTTGTGACCTTTTTCTAACCAAAAACAGATGGTCAAAAGCTGGCAGTCGTAAATAGAAATTAACGACCTTCTCTATGAGAAGGTCGTAGACATTTACGACCAAAATATGCCTACTATTTTGTTTTGGTCACTAGCAGCCTCCCCAGGCCACGTAGGCATCCGACGTGGCAATCTGATGTGGCACAAGAATCAGCCCGGTCCAATTCGGTGTTTATATGGGCCGAGCCCATTAATTCGGCCTTTTTAATATTTATTTTTCCTATTAATTTTTGCTAGCTACATGGGCTGGCCCAGCAATTCGGCCTTTTTATTTCTAGATGCGGCCTTTTACAGCGTATGATCTTTTATTTTTTGCCATTTTATTTTCCACTGTTTTACATTTGTCCCAAATATCAGAATATCATACACTGGTCCCACACGTTAGAAATTCCAAATGTGCTCAAATTATTTTGATAAGTGGGTCGCATGAGTCATGTTTCCATTGCACACATTTTCAAATCACATACATAATTACTATTTGATATGAAACAGAAATTGTAATTCTGAAACATACAACATTTCATTCAGAAATAGAGAGAAGATACACGAAATTCTAGAGTTCTCAATGCCGAGATAACCTAGCTATTATTACATAACTTGCTATATAAGAATGTCTTGGCGCTTCTTTGAACATCTTTCGTCTTGAATTTACGCAAAATATCTGCCAACAAGAAAACAAAACAACGAGGATAGGGTGAATAACAACAACAGCAAGTGATAGGGTGCTAGTTAGTAGTAAGAAAAAGTCCGGAAAGAAACATGCATGAAAAATTAAGAAGAGCTAGAGCAAGTCTGCATGAAAATTAAGTTCTATTTAGTGTGAATGCCCTCAAGTTTTCGTGCAAGTCATGCCAAGTCAGCCAGCACGTAGAATGCATGCGGGCCATAAAACATGATTAAATGGGGAAGGACTGAAGCCAAACAGTGGTTCCTCCTTGCAATTTTCACAGTTCAGCACATACAGCAGCCTGACACAACAGATCAAGCCATGAAGTGATAATAACGGTGTGATGAGAAACTGGCCGCTGTTTTTAATTACTATGAGAAACAAAACATTTAGTTTCAGATACTCGAACGGATTAACTCACATACTTATTATGCTGACAGGATTGTAGAGGTTAAAAACAACAAAACTAAAACTGGAACTTGATCCATTTGTGATGCACGACACAAGCTAACAAAAAAAGACATTCCAAAACTATTTGTATAAAACATCTATGGATGGATACATTCAAGAAATATAAAAGTTCAAATAGGTTTATAAATGCACAAATAACTTGAGGAGAAGTAGCAGACTTATGTATGAATCCAGTTCACTAGAGCATTTTATGACAAAAAATATGATGGGCATGGAACAGAGCAAGGTACTTCTACAGCAGCATAAAAGAGGGAGCTAGAGGTAGGAGATGGGCTCACGAAGAGGAGGCTGTACTTGATGTCGCAGGCAACCGCGGCCACTGTACGCGGTAGAGGAGGTTGTAGCCGAGTTGGACCATGTGCGGAGCGTCGTCATCGCGGTGGATGCCCTGGTTGTCATCATTGTCCACTGAGGATGTCTGCTGCTCCAAAACGAACAAACAGGTAAGAGCTGGTGTTGTTGAGCTAAGTCTAGAAATTAATCTAGTATAGGAGACACATATGTACTGCTGCTATAACTACAGATATCAATCAAGCAGCATGTGCGTGTGCTTGAGCTAGCTTATTAGTACATACATGGCTGGGATCCAAAACGAATAGAGCATGCTTGCGTTAACAGAATGAATCACAAGGCTAATTTTTGTGATTGCTAACACTGCTAAGCTGCTAGCTGTGTGTGTTCATTCATCCATCCATGGATCTAACTAATGTTGTTGTATCTCTAGACTAGAATCAAATGATCATTAGTGTTATTATTAACTTGATGGTGGCATCTTCTAATAGGGTAAAGATTTCATAAAAGACACGAAAAATGGATGAGGCAAGCATCATCAAACAGCACACTCACAATCAACTATCACATAAAAACTGAAACAATACTTGTTGTACTGTTGTGGCCATAACAATTGCAACCGATGCCCACTTCATATCAGATCTGTAAGGGGTAGAAGGAGGGGTGGAGCTCACCATGTCAAGGGGTTGGAGGAGGGGGGAGGGCGTCCTGTAGCAGCAGCTTCTCCTCGTGAGAGCAACCTGCACAAAATAGAGCCGTCAACATGTTCAGACCAGGAAGAGAAAAAAGACAGAACAAAAAAAGAACCTACCATGGTGTCCTGTACACAGTAGGAGCAGCTCCCCTCTCTCCATTCCCTTACATTGGAACTAGAACCAGCAGCAAGTAGGTTACCACTTGTTCCACCAAAGGAGAAGCTAAACATTTCATGCGAGGGGCCAGCATTTAGCAAAGATATCTGACAGACATTTAGAGAACAGTGAATGGTTGGATACAGAAAATGCAAGTATATTTTGATTTAGAAATAGCTGAAGCACTAATTACCTATACAATACAGTGAATGTAAATACCAGATCAAAAGTATGCTAGTGAATCAAGTAGAAGAGATTATGTCCAGTGGCAACAGGACACAGTAAAACAAAACAACATTCAGAAGTGGGGTTATTTCTATTTCAATGTGGAAGGAATTCATATTTGGCTAGGATCAGTATATAAATGCAATGGATCTATTCCAAAATTAGTAAGAAAATCGCTACTCCATATGTCATTGTCCAGGTTGCGCTTTGCATCATGTCATCTCATTTTACAGGAAAAGAAATTAATAGTTGTCTAGTGTGAACAGAGCAGAACAGAGAGAAACTCAATGAGATATAATAACTCATACTCATTCGCATGCTCTTTAGTACGATATCTCAGATTTTTCAACTAAGCAAAACATGCATACCTTTTGATGAGAACTGCACCACAACTGCACAAAGCCACTAGGAGAAGAAAAAATACTATGAAAGCCGCTGCTTCTTGACAGAAGAATGTACTAGCACAAGGGCAGAACCAAAAAACTATTTCTGCTACAAAATATTCTGTTGAGGGGAAGGCCTGACTGATAAAAGGCGGTTGCCGCTTCATACCCTGCAAAGCAAAAACAAGAGATCCTCGGTATGGGGATTATGGATGAAGGAACAGGGGGAATTGGACTAAAAATTAAATTCGAAATGCAGGACATAATTAGGATAATTGTTACAATCAGTCGGTGAACTAAAAATTACTGTACACAATATCTAGTTTTCACCTGCTATTTTATTTTTCTCAACATAATTAGGATAGAAGTAAATGCGCTATGCCTGAGGCATATACAGACTGCATGATAAGGGATTCCTGAAGCTGTTCTAAACAACCCCTCCTACTGATTGGCAAAGGTAGATAACTGCAAACTACTCCTAGGTCACAGCTTTCACAGACAGATTCAAGACCAGAAATGTCTTAATCAGCCTGAACAAACAGATCTACATGTCATCCTACTGTACATCTTTTCCTAAGGAAAGCTACTAGCTGATGATCATTGTGAGAAGTAAGAAATAGACAAGACAATTACGACGAAGACACAGAAAGTGAGTTGCAGATATATTTAGGGCTAAAGCAGTATATTACAACTTGCAGTTACACAGTTTTGGTATAAAGGCAAGCTCAAACTTATATATAGATCAACAGGTTTCATACAACAAATGACCACCTAGCAGTTTCCAGTTTATATGTTACTATATGATAAAGAGAAGGATGAAGTAACACTATAACAATGAAAAGAATGCCTGGTAAAAGTGGAATAAATCCGGAAAACTTGTATCAGGCCCGTACTTTATTCAACAGAAGAAGAGAATGATGGATGCGCTTGTATCAAGCTAGCCCTCACGGTTGGATGGATGCAAGTGTCCTGCCGGCATGATTAACCCATTATCTCTTAACCGACGCCGCCGAATACAGGGGACAAGAACAAAATCAGGTTGTTTCTAATGCGTGCATACTGACTAACTGAAGAACTGCTCGAGTTTCAGTGGCCAAGAAGAATCGGATTTTGCATCACCAAGAGAGCACAAGGAAAGGGGATTGGCGGGGTTACCTGCCCTGATGCAGATGAACGCCGGAGGAGGAGGCTGCAGGTCCTGGTGGTGAAGCTGGCGCTGATGAAGGCCCGTGTAGAGTGACCCTTGGTGCCGTTGCCCGTCGGAGGTGCGGGGGTCGTGCCGGTGACCCACTGCGGCGGCTAGGTTTCGGACCCGCCGTGGTTGTGGATCCGCCGCCGTGGCCCCTGCGAGGAGCCCGAGCAGGACCCCATGGGCTTGGCCTTGGATCCGGCCGCGGCAGGAGCGACACGACCTCCCCTCTCGATCTGGGTGCACGGCCGCGGCCCCCAGATCTGGAGCGTAGGGAGATGAAGGAGAGACTAAGGGCGCCGGTGGTGGGGTGGAGGGCAGAGGATGGGCCTCGTGGAGACGAGCTCGCCGCCGGTGGGGTTGGGATTGGGGGAGAGGGAGGAGGTCGGCGGCGGCGGCGATTGGGTGGGACGAGGAGGAGCAAGCCCCGTGTCTTCATTTTTGGGGCCGGTTGGACGCACGCACGCACGCCGGATGAAGGCGAGGGGAGGGGGATGGCGGAGGCGAGGTCGGCGGTGGGTGGGGCGGCGGTGGTGGGTGGCGATGGCGGCGGTGGCGGAGACTAGGTCGCGACAAGGGAGAGGACGG
This sequence comes from Triticum aestivum, assembly GCF_018294505.1. Taxonomy (NCBI): domain Eukaryota; kingdom Viridiplantae; phylum Streptophyta; class Magnoliopsida; order Poales; family Poaceae; genus Triticum; species Triticum aestivum. Next base: position 93,693,937 of record NC_057799.1, read on the forward strand.
CGCGGCAGCCTCTATTGGATCTGGAGAAGGAAAGGGTGGGTGGGTAGGTGGGTTAGGGTTTTGGTCTTTCAGGAGAAGATCCACCGTTGGATGGGCGCGTGATGGACGGCTCAGATCGTGTCCAACATGGTGATCCGCGTGGACGTGGTTCCTCGCTTCTCATTGGTTGGCTGGCTCGTGCTCAAATATCCAAAATTTGGACCCAAATTTCTGATGAAAAAAATAAATGCCTACAAATCTATGTTGCAAAATTGAACCAAATCAAGGGAGTTTGTTCAAATGATCTCATATTTTGCACAAGGGTGCATCTTGGAATGGCAAACAATGTTGCCTAAGGGAGTTTTAATTTTCTTTGCACGGAAAATTCATTTTCCATTTTTCGAGTGCCTGAAATGAGTTTTTTTTGTGAAGGGCCTACCATATATTTGTTGCAAAATTGGACCAAATAAATTTTCTAAAATACTAGGACATATTTAATGCACAATTGACAAAATGGTTGGGTGTAAATATTTTTGATCCACCTCTGGTGAAAAAGACAAATTTCCGCCGATTCAGGTGGAAGCGGGTCAAATTTGAACTATAGCTACCTCGTAGTTTGTTCTTTATTTTTTCCAAAAATCATTTCTAGGTACATAAGTATCTATTTAATCAGAGAAACACCAAAAAAATCCAAGATTCAACCACTAGCTAGGAACGGTCATTCCCGCCGTTTTGACCGCATTTTGAAACGGGCATAAAAAATTCAAAAAAATCAAAACATTGGAAAACCTTCGCATTGTGTAATTATATGTGACCAAGTTTCCAGGAAAAATAATAAACTTGTAATACGATAATTATTTTAAAAAAAGTGTTCTCAGAAATGAGCTATCATGCGTGAAGATTCATGGCTTTCAAGCCAAATGATCAATCTTATGGCCACATTCATGGCATAGTTTGTTCAAATGATCTCATATTGTGCACAAGGGTGCATCTTGGAATTCCAAACAATGTTGCCTAAGGGAGTTTTCATTTTCTTTTCACGGAAAATACATTTTCCATTTTTCGAGTGCCCGAAATGAGTTTTTTTGTGAAGGACCTACCATATATTTGTTGCAAAATTGGACCTAATCAATTTTATAAAATACTAGGCCATATTTAATGCACAATTGACAAAATGGTTGGGTGTCAAAAGTTTTGATCCACCTCTAGTGTAAAAGACAAATTCCCGCCGATTCAGCTGGAAGCGGGTCAAATTTGAACTGCACCTGCATCATAGTTTGGTCTTTATTTTTTCCAAAAACCATTTCTAGGTACATAAGTATCTATTTAATTAGAAATACATGGTTTGATGGCGAGACATCGAGGTTTGGACGGTGGCCGAGGGCCCCAACTCTAGAGCGCATAAGCTCGCATGCCCGCCGCGTGGTCACCGCGTGACCGTGGCGTTGCCATGTGTTCTGGGCGGCCTAGGCATGTCTAGTGGGTTGGGCACTCCCAAGGTAGGTGCTAGGAAGAAAATCACAACATAAGATTCTCACGAGGAGACCGATCGATGCTCAAACATGAATAAGCAGCCAAGTGTTTGATTTGCGGTACGGGAAATGCACATGGCTAATGGGCGTGAGTTTTGGCTAAGGATGATCAGTTACTAAGAAGACCGTCTTCACAAATTTTCACCTCAAAAGGAGGAGCCTAGGTGGTACTTGCTTTCCAAAGTACCACATTGGACATAAATACGAATGTTGAAGCTGGGCTCAAAATAATGAATGGATTGAGCTGGCATTTGGTGGAGGATGGTTATTTGGGCATAGGAAAGCACTGTAGAAAATGGATACCATTTGGACATGCCAAAGTGGTACTTCCTTCACAAAGTGCTGCTCTGATGAGAATAGGAAAATGAATATTGTTGAGTTATTTTTGAACTAGGCAAGGAATGTTTTTGACATATTTGATGAAGATATGATCCAAAAAAATTATGAGAATTTTTTGGGAATTTTTGGAATAACAGAAATATAGGTTGCTTCACAACCTAGGGCAAAAATTGACACATGGACATGACACATAGGCAAAACTGATGAGATGGCGCCTAGTCATCACAACCCACCACAATCTACAAGGCTATGACCATCTATATTGGTCATTAACAACTAGAAATAAGGCAGCGGACCGGCACTGTTTGCTTTATGACCATTTCTTGTAAGGAAATTACGACCTTTCTGACCAAAATGGTCGCAATGGTTTAGGGTTTGGAGCCCCCCGAACAGCTTTTGACCAATTGGTCTCAAATGGTCATAGATCTATGACCAATTCTTCCAGGGTCACTGACAGAAGGTCACTAGTTGACATATTTCTTGTAGTGAAATGAGGCACGAGGAGAAGGATAGAGAGAGAGGGATGCATGTAGGAGGTGGTACGAGAGGCATACTATATCGAGCGGGGAGGAGTGTGCGAGTACGAGAACGATGAAAAGAGTGGTGGGAGTGAGGCATGGACGGTGACAAGAGAAGAGGGGAAGCTTGTGTTTGTGCTAGGCACACCTGGCTAGAGAGGCATATCGATCGATGTGTGCCGTAAAGAAGGAGCTGGGGGGCCTACACACACCATGGGTGAACGACCTAAAGTGAAAAGACGAATTTGCGCGATGGAGCTAGAGAATGCTGAGGGAGGGTGAGAGGGACGCGGGCGTGTGCATGCACAAGAGAAAGTTAGCGCTAGCTACAAAGATAAGAGGGTTGTGTGGGTGTAAAAGACGAATAGAGATCATATATACTTCATTATAAAAAGCGAATTCGGATATTTGAAGAATTTATCATAGTGTTTTAAACCGACACATGTGTGAATATATATAACGGTGATACACATGGTGTGTTTATGAACATGTTATACTACATTTAATATATTTTATCTCTACTCTTATAAAAAACGGAGTTGTTGATGATGGTGTGCCTGCCATCCTGCATTATAGGCCGTCCGATTTATATCTGGCGGATAGCAAGGAAACTATGATGGTTGAAGTTGGCAACAATCATGATTGTAGATTCTTATTGAAATAGAGAAACAAATTCAAATTTAGTTCGAATTGCAGCGGTAGTATAGACATTTGGAATGCACTAAAATGTTGGTATGAGTAGGTTACATGCATTATACAGCAAGCGAAAAAATTTAATCGGACATAACATGGATTCATACTCCCTCCTTCCATCTATATAGGGCGTAATGAGATTTTTAAGACCGCCTTTGACTATTGACAAGATTAATAGTACATGACATGCACAATGTGAAAATTATATCATTGAAAGAACCTTTCACACACGAAGTTAATGGTGTGCTTTGTGTAAGTTGCATGTCATATATCATTGCTCTAATATTTGGTCAAAGTTAGCATCGAAAAACGCATTAGGCCCTATATAGATGGAAGGAGGGAGTAGCTTTGAATAGCATTTGTATAGTAAAACGGGCCAAGACTCTCTCTTTGTGTGGTGTGAATAGTTTTATTTTATTTTTGTTTTCTTTTTGGTTGAGGGAAGTGCGAATTGATTTGGTACGTACAAGTACAATATTACTACACGTTAGGCTTGTCCCTAAAATTCAACCCGCGTCTTGTTATATCCTGAAAATTCAGATATCGTGCTCCCAAAACTGGCGCCTTCACAACCCACGCCTTGCTATCTCGAAATTACAACACGCGCGAAAACTCCCTCCAGCTGCCAAATCCCGACTCGCGAAATCCCCCTTCTAACCCTGAGCTGAAAGGGCCGCTAGTTCAAATCGGTGGGGGGTACTTTTGTAACACACCCTACATTTTGGACAAGCGCGTCCCTAAGTCATGCTTCACCCCCTCCCATCGCCCCCTTTTCGCCATTCGAAATCCCAGGCTGCCATAACCTCTCCGCTCCAGCCGTGAAACCCCACCCTCCTCCGTCCGCCATGTCACCGCTGCCCAGCCGGAGCCTCTTCCCCGACGACGTCGTCCACCGGAACAGCTCGACGTCCCTCGTCCACCTCCCCGGATGAGGATCCGTCGTCCATCTCGCCGTCCCGCCGGTTCGGCCGCCCCGTCCTCCACCTCCAAGGAGCTGCTCCGACGATTGCCTCGTCTATCACGGCTGCTCCATCTCCACAGCGCCGCCTTAACCTGCTCCACCGGAACCGCAGCATCCTCACCGACTCCTCGAACGAAGCCGAGGCCTACTCGGCGCCACCAAAGAGGTTGTACACTCATCGCATCGCATCGCTCCATCCCGCACCCCCATGGAGCGGCTACCTTGAAGCCGGCGCCGCGGGCGACATCTCCACGGCGGCTCTCCCCCAGTGCGAGGCCCCTTCGGCGGTGGCGTCCATACCAGCCGGATCTGCTGCTGCTGCTCCGGCTCTCGCTCGCTCGCTCGCGCTGCTACTGCTGCTCCGGCTCTCGCTCGCTCGCCCAGCTGTTGCCGCTGCTCTCCCCCTCGCTCGTGCTGCTGCTCTGCTCCGATTAAGCCACACTTCAGTCGATTGAATCGACGGGTCAGTCGATTTTCAGGGGTTGGGGGGGCTCACCGGAGTTAAGGAAGAACCACCCACAGCGGGGACGGGGGCTCGCCGGAGAGGTACCCCACTATCTATCTTAGGGTTCAGGGTGGGGGCGGGGGACCTAGAGGGCTGGCCGGGGCGGCGGTGGCGAGTTGTTTCGGGGCGGCGAGGCGGCGCTGGGGCCGGCGGTTCGGCCGGTGGTGGCAGGCGGCTCAGGGGGGTGCAGGTTGAAGATGAACTGCAGGCCCTCCCTAAACTACATGTCAAGTGCCTCTCTGCTACCATTGCGTTCAGTTTCGACAGTAGCATTGAGATTCCATAGTAAATTTCAGTTTCAACAGTTAAGTTCAGAGTCAACAGTTTTTACCTCATCTGTTGTAGTCAGGTGGTTTTTGGTGATGTTAATTTTACATCCATTTTACATCATCTATTGGAGATGCTATTAGAATCCCACTTGAGATTGACGATGTCTGTCTTGTGCTGCTTCAGCCTTGACGTCTTACGGCTCACCGGAGCTGCTCCAACGACAGAACGGTCCATCACAACAGAGCAGTGCCCTGGACGCCGTCTACAGATTCCTCAAATCTTCCTCCACACCTCCGACAGCCACCTCTGCCTCAACTGCTTCAGCGACCAACCCAATGATGCTGAGGTCGACACGGCTACGGCAAAGAGGTTGTACACTTGTTGCATCACTTATTGCTATACATTCACGTCGATCCATTAGGGCTATTTTGGTTCAACGGAAAAACATAGCAATAGGGAATTTTCCAATGCCACTCTACTATTCAATTATTCATGCATTTTGTTGAAAGGAATGAAGCAAAACATCCACCTGGACCTACTTTTCAAAATCCTATGCATGAAAACAAGACCAAGTGCATTAGTGCCAGAATAACATTCTAACTGTACACGCTTTCATATGGTTTCTCCTTATTTTGGCCATGTTTCTTTGCATTCCTCTGCTCTTCCAATTCCTGTAAACCAAACACCCAAGTTGACAGAAATCCTGTGTTTACAAATGCTCTGTTTACCATGTGCATTTTCCTATCCTATTCCGGTGTTTTTCCTATCCCTGCATTTTAGGAATCATGCAAGCCAAATGAGCCCTTATAGAATTACTTCAGTTACAGGTACGTGTCGAAGGGAACTTTGTGTGGTTTGTCCTGCTCCTGCCGCGACATCGTCCACCTCACCTGAGCTGCTCCATCGACAGAAGCATCCACCAAACCAGACATCACGACTCCTGACCGTCTTTCGCCACCTCAGATCTCCTTCCCTGCTGCCGGCACCCACCGCAACGGCATCACCATCATTGACTCAGCAGATGAACCTGAGGAGTACACGGGTCCACAAGAGAGGTCGCACTCTTTTGTTTCTGCTTATGTTATGCATTGCTTAAACTTACCTGCTACTTTATCGTCCTGTTCAGCTCTTGGACTCCCAAGTCAGGTCCAAATTAATGTTCAAACTTGAGTCTAAATTAGTTGTGGGGCACATATCGAGGCAGCAATGAATAGTATGTCTGTCTAATATCTGGTTCACCTAGGGTATGCCTATGTTGTTCATCTTGGGTGGGAAACAAATAGTAAAGCAATCATCATCTGTCTTTTTATTAATTTAAAGCAATCATCAGCCTGCTATCATTATTTTTGGATCCATCCACTGGTTGTTACCATCACTCTAAATTTCTGCATGCTCTCCTTACATAATCTCACCATATTTTTTCGTATGCATGTCAAATATTGTACACAGTCATGCTGAACATGTAGAGAAAAAGAGACGAGTTTTGCGCGGCAATACAATGTCATGCAAACATCGCTCCATGGTGGGTTCAATGGCAAACCCTCCCCACCCCTCTCCAGATTGTAATCCAGAGGAAGATATCTGTTCTGAGGCGGATTCAGACGCCGCTGACCACTCCTATTTACCCCCAAGGTGTTTGCTCTACCTTGGCATGATGATGTTAGTCATATCATGCATATGTTGCCTTGCAGTGCCTACTTTTGACATCATATATGTCATCTGCTTAGTTTAGACATGTTCTGTAATGCCACCTGTTTAGTTTCTATATCATATATGGGAATTATGCAGTCTCATGTCTTTTAGCCAGCCATAATATATGTGAAATGTGCAATGCCATCCTGTTTAACCAGGCATCATATATTTGAATGATATCTTGCCCATCCTTTTCTTCATTACATTTCCATTTGTCGACAATGTTTGTACATTAAACTACTCTTCCTGTGAATCATCCATTTGGGTGGGAGATGGAAAAATCTGGAGTGAAAACAAGGCCTTCAGAGCAGACAGTGCTACCTGTCGAAGCAGATCTCTTGTTGGGTCCCGATAGCTCCTCAGAGATGGATTCAGAGACAGATGAACAGTCCTATTCCCCCACTGAGGTGTATGCTCTAACTTGGCACGGTTATACTGCTCATATCATGCACACGGTGTCTTGCATTGCATAGTTTAGACATCATATACACAATATTCAACACCATGTTCTTAGTTCAGACATCATATCGAATGCCCTCTGTTTAGCATATAAATCACATATGTGAATTAAATGATGCGATCCTGATTACATAGATAACATGTAGGTGAATTATGTCATGCGATCCTGTTTAGTTATTCATCATATCTTTGAATTATGTTATGCTATGCTATCGAGTTTAGATAGACATCATATATGTGAAATTATGTCATGCTATCCGTTTTAGTTAAACAATATCCATGTCAACTATTTCATGCCCTCTTTTTTCCATACTATCTATTGCATCTGTCTCTCATACAGTGTCTGTACATTCAACTGTGTTTCCTCTTTATCAGCCATTTGAATTGGAGCGGGTGATGCCAGTATCTAGCGGAATAAAAACACGGTCTTCAAATAAAACAGTGCTACCTCTTGGTGGAGATAGCACCCCGGTTGTACATGCACAAGAACCAGCCCTACCACACATAACCCAAACTCTCGCAGATTGTACCCCTACTGCGATGGACAGAGAACCGGCTTCACCCAATCTAACCCCAGCCGATAGTAACCCAGTTCCTGTTGACACAGCACCATCTCCACCACAGAGCTCCCAAACAAGAGCAGTTAGTAAGGCAGCTCCAGTGCCCAAAGGGCCAGTACTATCACGGCGAACCCCAACTCCACCAGTTAGTACGCCTATTCCTGTGGAGGAAGCACAACCAGCCAGTCGTAGTTTAGCATCTATCGCATTTGATGTAGTTAAATCATATGTGCGTATCTTCCCATCTTGGAAATATTATACTGAAGATGAAGGAAAATGCCAGTTGCTGGTGTTTGTCCAGGAGTTATGTGTAAGTAATGTTATTCATGGCAATTACTTTGCTTCGTCCCATACATCCTACCTCCATGATGGTTATAATACAGCAAATTTTCCAATTTTTCTCTATAGAGAAGGACCGATTTGGAAACTCAGGATGCGGTAACCTGTGCTAATACCTCTGCTATCTTCAAGAATGCTTGGTGGCAGTATTGGAATTACCTGAAGAAAACGTACTTCACCGGCAAAGAAACTCATCAAATTCCCTTACGTTCTCCTGAGACACATTTACTGGACGATGACTGGGAACGCCTTGTTCTGTACTGGTCCCGAACCAAGAATGTGGTAAGGTCTATGAGCTCATTTTCTATTTTTAAGTATTTTATTCTTGCGTCTTACTGTACTCTATTCATGTAGAATAAGTGCCTAAACCTGAAGAACAACTGTTCTAATTTAAGATTCCATTGCTATCATAGTTCAAAAAAGCGCTAGGCATTAATTGTGCGTTTTGCCACCGCCTTGCGCTTTACTGACCAAAGTGCATGCTTATGCGCAGTTATACACAGATTATGCGTAGTTATGCGCAATGCGTTTTGCCAACGCCTAGAGCCTAGGCGCGCTTAAGCGCTCGCTTAGGCGCACCTTTTTTAACTATGATTGCTTTGCTCTTGTATCACTGTATTTACTCATACAAACTTATTTTTAAATTGAAGGATCCAATCGAAACTCCAATGGCACAGCAGGTATGTTCACGCATGTTTCTTTAACAAGTTTGCTCTTATGAATAGCTCTGTTGATTTCAATTTCAATTGTGTATACAGTTGACTTTCATATCATGCACATTACTAGCATCACAACAGAGCCAATAGTGTTGTTGTACATGTAGACCCGTGGTACCCATCTGAAATCTTGTTGTGCCGTGTAGTTTCCCACGTTTTGTATTCTTTCACTACTGCTTTGTCTTGAACTGATATGATTTGAACCGTGTCTCTATTTTGATTTGGCAAGACAATGCAGTGACCATAGGACATAGATATATGTTTGTTTGATTCTTTTATTATGTACTAGTACTTGGCAATAGAAGACTTGGTAGTTTAATCCTGTCCACCTTACTAATGAACTGGTTCACCGAAATGAGTTTCATATACTAGTACATGCTAAACTTGTTATGTGTCTGCTTGTTTCTTCTTTTAGAATGCTGACAGAATATTGGGGAAGCGTGCCTTATTAAGCAATGGTAAAGGAAGTAATGCAGATAAGGTTCAGGATAGTGACACATCCTTGTTGGTCTCCAACAAAGCTGATAAAACAGCTAAGGAAGACTATCTAGAAGACAGCGAGACAACCCCAAAGTCCTGTCTTGGTTTAGTGTTCGAGTTACTGGCCACTACCGCTTGCACAAGCTATTCAAACTCACTGTCTGAATCAGTTTGGTTTCTTGAGTCTCAACTACAAGCTGAAAGACATCGATCAGCTGTGCTGCGACAAGAAGCGGAAGGACTACGGAAGTCCCTGGAGCATTCAGATGCATACTTTCTGGTGCAACAGCAAGCGTTGGAGGATTTTAGCGCCAAACAGGACAAACCTAATCAGCTTGCTAAGCTTATTGCCAGCATGGTGGATACCCAGATAACGTTTCTTGAGCTCTTCTGAAGTTGTTTCAGTTATGCTCTTGTTTTGCTGTCGCGTTTATTTGCACTGGTGGCCAATTTTGACGGCCAGTGTATGTAATATGCTGCTTTGTTCCCTATATTTGCAATGGTGGCGAACTTTGATGCCCAGTGGATGTAATATGTGTAATAGCGGTAATAGGCTAGCATTAATTGCTTGCTTATTTATTTCCTTATTGTCTTGTTTAGTTGTTTGCTTGTAGTCACTGCAGTTCTTTTTCTGTGTTTTTCTAGTGGCCACAATAGCCTATTTTTGGTAACTAGGCCAAAATAATCATGGCAACACACGGACTGTTGTAACCATGGGCCTCCTGCAGGCCGTATGATCCATGGGCCTTCATCCGGCCGTAGGATCCATTGGCCTTCTATACGGGCCGTAGGATCCATCGGCCTTCTATACGGGCCTTAGGGTCCATGGGCCTTCTACGGGCCGTACGATCCATGGGCCTTCTACGGGCCGTACTATCCATGGGCCTCATACGGGCCGTAGGATCCATGGGCCTTCTACGGGGCGTATCATCATTTCGCCAATCATGGGCCATACTATTCGTGGACCATAACGGGTCATTAATAGGCCGTATTTGATAACTCTATGAAAATAGCCCAACGGGTTTTTTTGACATGAAAACGTTCCAACGTATTAACGGTCCGCAAACGGGCCGACTGTAACGATGGGCTGAATTTGGCCCACAAGCAGAAAATGACAGTAACGGGCCGTATGTAACCGAATGCTGCAAATGAGCCCAAGAATCAATGGGCCCTGAGAAGGCCGAAAGATAACTTGGGCTGGAAACGGCCCAATGGAATAAAGGGCCGTTAATGGGTATAAAGTGATACACTGTTCATTACGGGCCAGTTTCACCACGGGCCGTTAATGGGCCAAGAGTTACAAAGGTCCTCATATAGGCCGAAAGAAGTCATGGGCCACACATGGGCCGGAAGTTAAAACGGGCTGAATCATATTGGACGGCCCAGATGACGCTACTGGGCCTAATTCGGATAGGGCATAACGGGCCCTGGGTTAGCGGGTTGTAAATGGGCTATATGCGAACAAGCCGTTAACATGCTTTCCATGGGCCGGGCCGCCACCTTTTGACCAAGTCAAACGGGCCGGCCTTTTCACAAGAATGGGCCTCTGTTGGGCCGTGCCACGTGTCGCCGTATCATAGGCGACTTCGGTCCAATGAACGGATGACATCTGTCCCAACGGTGAGCCGACGCGTGTTTCCTCCAGCCAATGATGATTTTACACGTGGAAAATCCCCATTGGTCGGGGCTGTTAACGGGTTATCGGATCCAAAACCCGACCCGATAGCTTAACGGCGTTCCGTTACGGTGGATGCCACGTGTCGGTCACCCTTGACGAAAGCACTTCTATGACGCGCGATTTATCGTCATGGAAGTGGACACTTCCGTGATGATAATTTTGGTAATGTCATGGAACACTTCTACGACAGCACAGGTATGACTATCTTGATTCTGTCATAAATTTGTCATGGATGTACATGCATGACAAAAACGCGACCTACTGTGACAAACACGTGTCATCACGGAAGTGTATTTTTTTGTAGTGCTAGTAAGGATGAAATTATTGGTCTTGCTTCTATTGCCGTACCTCCTAGTGATCCTTTAGAACAATATTTGCTAGACCATGAAAATGATATGTTTATGAATGAAAGAAGGGAAATAGATGAAGTATTCTTTAAACAAGAACCTATTCTGAAACACAATTTGCCTGTTGAAATCCTAGGGGATCCTCCTCCACCCAAGGGTGATCCCGTGTTTGAGCTTAAACCGTTGCCTGATAATCTTAAATATGCTTATCTGGATGAAAATAAGATATATCCTGTTATTATTAGTGCTAACCTTTCAGAGCATGAAGAAGAGAGATTATTAAAAACTCTAAAGAAGCACCGTGCTGCTATTGGATATACTCTTGATGATATTAAGGGCATTAGTCCCACTCTATGTCAACATAAAATAAATTTGGAGAAAGATGCCAAACCAGTTATTGATCATCAACGACGGCTGAATCCTAAAATGAAAGAAGTGGTAAGAAAGGAAATACTAAAGCTCCTTGAGGCAGGTATAATTCATCCCGTTGCTGATAGTCAGTGGGTAAGTCCTGTCCATTGTGTCCCTAAGAAGGGAGGTATTACTGTTGTTCCTAATGATAAAGATGAATTGATTCCGCAAAGAATTATTACAGGTTATAGGATGGTAATTGATTTCCGTAAAATAAATAAGGCTACTAAAAAGGATCATTCCCTTACCTTTTATCGATCAAATGCTAGAAAGATTATGCAAACATACACACTATTGCTTTCTAGATGGTTATTCTGGTTTCTCTCAAATACCTGTGTCAGCTAATGATCAATCAAAGACTACTTTTACATGCCCTTTTGGTACTTTTGCTTATAGACGTATGCCTTTTGGTTTATGCAATGCACATGCTACCTTTCAAAGATGCATGATGGCTATATTTTCTAACTTTTGTGAAAAGATTTGTGAGGTTTTCATGGACGATTTTTCCGTCTATGGATCCTCTTTTGATGATTGCTTGAGCAACCTTGATCGAGTTTTGCAGAGATGTGAAGAAACTAATCTTGTCTTGAATTGGGAAAAGTGCCACTTTATGGTTAATGAAGGTATTGTCTTGGGGCATAAAGTTCCTGAAAAAGGTATTGAAGTTGATAAGGCCAAGGTTGATGCTATTGAAAAGATGCCATGTCCCAAGGACATCAAAGGTATAAGAAGTCTCCTTGGTCACGCCGGATTTTATAGGAGGTTCATTAAGGACTTCTCCAAAATTTCTTGGCCTCTGACTAATTTATTACAAAAAGATATACCATTTGTCTTTGATGATGATTGTGTAGAAGCATTTGAAATACTTAAGAAAGCATTGATCTCTGCACCTATTGTTCAGCCACCTGATTAGAACTTACCCTTTGAAATTATGTGTGATGCTAGTGACTATGCTGTAGGTGCTATTCTAGGGCAAAGAGTTGATAAGAAATTAAATGTTATCCATTATGCCAGTAAGACTCTAGACAATGCCCAAAGGAATTATGCCACTACTGAAAAGGAATTCTTAGCAGTTGTATTTGCTTGTGATAAGTTCAGACCTTATATTATTGATTCTAAAGTAACTATTCACACTAATCATGCTGCTATTAAATATCTTATGGAAAAGAAGGACGCTAAACCTAGACTTATTAGATGGGTTCTCCTGCTACAAGAATTTGATTTGCATATTGTTGATAGAAAAGGGGCTGAGAACCCCGTTGCAGACAACTTGTCTAGGTTAGAAAATGTTCTTGATGACCCACTACCTATTGATGATAGCTTTCTTGATGAGCAATTAAATGTCATAAGTACTTCTCGTAGTACTCCTTGGTATGCTGATTATGCTAATTACATCGTTGCTAAATTCATACCACCTAGTTTTACATACCAGCAAAAGAAAAAGTTTTTCTATGATTTGAGACATTACTTTTGGGATGACCCACATCTTTATAAAGAAGGAGTAGATGGTGTTATTAGACATTATGTACCTGAGCATGAACAGGAACAGATCCTACGCAAGTGTCACTCCGAAGCTTATGGAGGACACCACGCTGGAGATAGAACTGCACATAAGGTATTGCAATCCGGTTTTTATTGGCCTACTCTCTTCAAAGATGCCCGTAAGTTTGTCTTATCTTGTGACGAATGTCAAAGAATTGGTAATATTAGTAGACGTCAAGAAATGCCTATGAATTATTCACTTGCTATTGAACCATTTGATGTTTGGGGCTTTGATTATATGGGACCTTTTCCTGCCTCTAATGGATATACACATATTTTAGTTGCTGTTGATTACGTTACTAAGTGGGTAGAAGCTATTCCAAGTAGTAGTGCTGATCATAATACCTCTATTAAAATGCTTAAGGAAGTTATTTTTCCGAGGTTTGGAGTCCCTAGATATTTAATGACTGATGGTGGTTCACATTTTATTCATGGTGCTTTCCGTAAAATGCTTGCTAAGTATGATGTTAATCATAGAATTGCATCTCCTTATCACCCACAGTCTAGTGGTCAAGTAGAATTGAGTAATAGAGAGCTCAAATTAATTTTGCAAAAGACTGTCAATAGGTCTAGAAAGAATTAGTCTAAGAAACTTGATGATGCATTATGGGCCTATAGAACTGCATATAAAAATCCTATGGGTATGTCTCCATATAAAATGGTTTATGGAAAAGCATGTCACTTACCTCTCGAACTAGAACATAAGGCATATTGGGCTATTAAAGAGCTCAACTATGATTTCAAACTTGCCGGTGAGAAGAGGTTATTTGATATTAGCTCACTTGATGAATGGAGAACCCAAGCTTATGAAAATGCCAAGTTGTTTAAAGAAAAAGTTAAAAGATGGCATGACAAAAGGATACAAAAGCGTGAGTTTAATGTAGGTGATTATGTATTGCTATACAACTCTCGTTTAAGATTTTTTTGCAGGAAAACTTCTCTCTAAATGGGAAGGCCCTTACGTTATTGAGGAGGTCTATCGTTCCGGTGCCATAAAAATCAACAACTTCGAAGGCACAAATCCGAAGGTGGTGAACGGTCAAAGAATTAAACATTATATCTCAAGTAATCCTATAAATGTTGAAACCAATGTTATTGAAACCGTAACCCCGGAGGAATACATAAGGGACACTTTCCAGAATGTTTCAGACTCCGAAAAGGAATAGGTATGTGGTACGGTAAGTAAACCGACTCCAAAACAATTTTTAAGGCAATATTTCTCCGTTTTGGAATATTTAGAAAAATAGAAAAATAAGTAGTAGTCCGGGAAGGACACGAGGGCCCCACGAGGGTGGAGGGCGCGCCCTACCCCCCTTGGCGCGCCCCCTACCTCGTGGGCACCTCGTGTGCCTTCCGGACTCCGTTTTCTTGCACGATACATATTTTGGTCGGTAAAAATTCATTATATAATTTCCCGAAGGTTTTGAATCCTGTATCACGCAAATATCCTCTGTTCTTGTTTCGAGCTGTTTTCTGTCAGGGTTTTCAAGGCTAGGCATCATGTCGTCCCCCTCCTCCAACAATGGTGACAACGATGCTTGGCTAATGAAGATAGAGCTGAAGAGGGAAAAACCCATGGAGATCAACAAGGATGAAGGGATCAAGAAGGCCACGGAGGACCAAGTTCCGGTAGCAGAAGACATCTTTCAACTTGATCACAATCTTCTTACCCCAACTGAGATCGAAGCTTTCAAGATGATTGAGTTAGCTCGTATACAGAACAAGTATCTCACAAGTGAAAATATTTTGTTGAAGGAGCATATTGTTGCACTCAAGGGCATTATCCGCAAGCTGGAGGACCTCTTACTCTCGATGTGCGACTATCCATCATCACCACCATCCTCTTCACCAGCAAAGGAGATATAATCACATGGGTATGGGCACTCCCCTTGGCAACTGCCAAGCTTGGGGGAGGTGCCCCGGTATCGTATCACAATCACATCTCCTATCTTTACCCTTTTTCTTAGTTCGATCCTATTAGTAGTATCTTGATCTAGTAGAATAAAGTTTATGGCATGATCTAGTTTTGAGTTTTGCTTTATGATCTCTCTATGTAATCGAGTCCGTGAGCTATATATAATAAAGATTAGTGTTGAGTCGACGGCTTGATTTTCTTGCTATGATCTTGAGTGAATAAAAGAAAAAAGAAAAAGAATAAAAAGGAAACAAAGAGTTCATATTGATCTTATTGAGAGTAATGACTTCACATAGAAAGAGTATGATGATTAAAAATTGTTGGGAGTTGGCAAACATAGCTTTGGTCATCGTTGCAATTAATAGGAAGTAATAAGGAAAGAGAGGTTACACATATAAATATATTATCATTGACATCTTTTATGATTGGGAGCACTCATTAAAATATGACATGCTAAAGAGTTGACGTTGGACAAGGAAGACAACGTAATGGGTTATGTTTTCTTATATCTGAGATAAAGTATGTTGTCATGGATCATCCAACATGTTGAGCTTGCCTTTCCTCCTCATGCTAGCCAAATTCTCAGCACCAAGTAGAGATACTACTTGTGCTTCCAAAAACCTTAACCGAATTTTGCCATGAGAGTCCACCATACCTACCTATGGATTGAGTAAGATCCTTCAAGTAAGTTGTCATCGGTGCAAGAAATAAAAATTTCTCTCTAAATATGTATGACTTATTAGTGTGGGAGAAAATAAGCTTTATACGATCTTGTGATGTGGAAGAAATAAAAGCGACAGACTGCATAATAAAGGTTCATATCACAAGGGGCAATATAAAGTGGCGTTCTTTCGCATTAAGATTTTGTGCATCCAACCCTAAAAGCGCATGGCAACCTCTGCTTCCCTCTGCGAAGGGCCTATCTGTTACTATTATCTTCTATCTTATGCAAGAGTCATGGTGGTCTTCACCTTTCCTTTTTACATTTTATCCTTGGCAAGCACAGTATGTTGGAAAGATCCTGATAGATATATCTAATTGGATGTAGGGGAGCATGAGTTATTATTGTTGACATTACCCTTGAGGTAAAAGGTTGGGAGGCAAAATTATAAGCCCCTATCTTTCTCTGTGTCCGATTAAAACTCCGTAACCACAAGTATCACGTGAGTGTTAGCAATTATGAAAGACTAAATGATAGTTGAGTATGTGGACTTGCTATAAAGCTCTGACATAGACTCTTTCTGATGTTATGATAAATTGCGATTGCTTCAATGACTGAGATTATAGTTTGTTGGTTCTCAATAAAGTTTATGATTCGTACTTTTGCATTGTGAGTAGATTATTACTTGAGCATAAGAAATCATATGACAATATCCATATATGTTGCTGTTATGAGAATAATCATGATGCCCTCATGTCCGTATTTTATTTTTATCGACACCTCTACCTCTAAATATGGGGACATATTTATCGTTATCGGCTTCCGCTTGAGGACAAGCGAGGTCTAAGCTTGGGGAGTTGATACGTCCATTTTGCATCATGCTTTTATATCGATATTTATTGCATTATGGGCTGTTATTACACGATATGTCACAATACTTATGCCTATTCTCTCTTATTTTACAAGGTTTACATAAGGAGGGAGAATGCCGGCAGCTGGAATTCTGGGCTGGAAAAGGAGCAAATATTAGAGACCTATTCTGCACAACTCCAAAACTCCTGAAACTCCACGAAAGTCATGTTTGGAAATAATAAAAAATATTGAGCGGAAGAAGTTCACCATAGGGGGACCCACCTGGCCACGAGGGTGGGGGCGCGCCCTACCCCCTAGGGCGCGCCCCCTACCTCGTGGGCCCCCTGTTGGCTCTCCGATGGCCATCTTCTTCTATATG
Organism: Triticum aestivum; assembly: GCF_018294505.1. NCBI lineage: Eukaryota > Viridiplantae > Streptophyta > Magnoliopsida > Poales > Poaceae > Triticum > Triticum aestivum. The sequence continues at coordinate 93,710,765 of NC_057799.1, forward strand.
AGGTCTTTCGTTGAGGAAAAAATCATAAGCAACCTTTCGGGACGAAACTCCGCCGCCACGAGGCGGAACCTTGGCGGAACCAATCTAGGGCTCCGGCAGAGCTGTTCTGCCAGGGACACTTCCCTCCGGGAGGGGGAAATCATCGCCATCGTCATCACCAACGCTCCTCTCATCGGGAGAGGGCAATCTCCATCAACATCTTCACCAGTACCATCTCCTCTCAAAACCCTAGTTCATCTCTTGTATCCAATTCTTGTCTCCAAGTCCGGGATTGGTACTAGTAGGTTGCTAGTAGTGTTGATTACTCCTTGTAGTTAATGCTAGTTGGTTTATTTGGTGGAAGATCATATGTTCAGATCCTTTATGCATATTAATACCCCTCTGATTATGAACATGAATATGCTTTGTGAGTAGTTACGTTTGTTCCTGAGGACATGAGAGAAGTCTTGCTATTAATAGTCATGTGAATTTGGTATTCGTTCGATATTTTGATGAGATGTATGTTGTCTAGCCTCTAGTGGTGTTATGTGAACGTCGACTACATAACACTTCACCATTATTTGGGCCTAGAGGAAGGCATTGGGAAGTAATAAGTAGATGATGGGTTGCTAGGGTGACAGAAGCTTAAACCCTAGTTTATGCGTTGCTTCGTAAGGGGCTGATTTGGATCCATATGTTCCATGCTATGGTTAGGTTTACCTTAATACTTTTGTTGTAGTTGCGGATGCTTGCAATAGAGGTTAATCATAAGTGGGATGCTTGTTCAAGTAAGAACAGCACCCAAGCACCAGTCCACCCACATATGAAATTATTAAAGTACCGAACGCGAATCATATGAACGTGATGAAAACTAGCTTGACGATATTCCCATGTGTCCTCGGGAGCGCTTTTCCTTATATAAGAGTTTGTCCAGGCTTGTCCTTTGCTACAAAAAGGATTGGGCCACCTTGCTGCACTTTATTTACTTTTGTTACTTGTTGCTCGTTACAAATTATCTTATCACAAAACTATCTGTTACCACTTATTTCAGTACTTGCAGAGAATACCTTGCTGAAAACTGCTTATCATTTCCTTCTGCTCCTCGTTGGGTTCAACACTCTTACTTATCGAAAGGACTACGATAGATCCCCTATACTTGTGGGTCATCACTTACCTTCCTCTTTCCGTAGTCATCTCGATCCGCAAAATCCGTGAATCAACGAAGAAGATCGGAGTGGGGAAGTGGAGGAGATGAGAAAATGGGCGAGAGGAAGAAGAAGGCGGCTGGGTGGGTGGGGATTAGGGGTTGGGGTGGGGTGGGCAGGCGGTTGGGTTTATAAATGCCCAAACCCTACCGCCATAGGGCGCGGCGGTAGCAGACCACACCCTACCGCCATCAGACCCGGCGGTAGGATGCCTCCCCCCACGCCGCCCTTATGTGACCAAAAAATCGATCAGCCCAGCGGTAGGATTGCACACCCTACCGCCAGGGCGCTTGGCGCTGCACCCTACCGCCGTGACCCTAGGCGGTAGGATCCTACCGCCAAGCGCCCTGGCGGTAGGGTGTGCAATCCTACCGCTGCGCTGATCGATTTTTTGGTCACAGAAGGGCGGCGTGGGGGGAGGCATCCTACCGCCGGGTCAGATGGCGGTAGGGTGTGGTCTCCTACCGCCTTTGTGTGTGGCGGTAGGGTGCCTTTGTGTGCATTTTTTGCACCTTCTAACTTCTTTTATCTTCAATTTTTGGCATACAACATTTAAAGAGCATATGTATGACATATGAAGCACACAATGTATGATATATGATGCACACACCACAAATCTATAAATAAGGTAGGTTCGATACATAGCAAATCTATAAATAAGGTAGGTTCGATACATAGCAAATAAGTTATACATAGCAAATTAACGAAACAGTTTCACGAGCAAATTCATATGGTTCACGAAGCAAATATGCAAGTTTTTAGTTCAACGACATGGCAGCAACTTCAGTCCTTCCTTCCCCTCTTCGACTTTCGATCCTCGTTATCCTTGGATCGCTTCTCGGCTGTCGTCTTCTTGCGGGCCGTAGGGCGTGCTTTCTGAAACGGGGATGGACTCTTCCAATCCTTCTTCGGCACATTCCTCTTCTCACGCTGGGTTGGCTGAGTTGCTGGAGATCCATCGTCATCATCGTACTCCTCCTCCTCCTCATCGTCCTCTTCCTCTTCCTCACCATGTTCTTCTTCTGCGCCCTCTTCTTCATCTTCCTCTGCATCATCATCGTCGTCGCTCTCCTCCTCGTCATCTTGAACCGCCCTAGACGACGAGGCTGCATGGCTCGATGAAGCGAGGTTACGCATCGGTGTAGGAGGAAAAACATCCTCGGTGTTTGTAGCGCACCCAAGCAAGCCCACAAGCCGGCGTGCTTTGTTGACGTATTTCTGCAATGATAACGAAACATATCGATGCATAACAAAAATTAATCACATCCAACAGAACCTATGAGTTCAATCTTTGAATAATCATATATCAAGATTATTATGAACATGAACTAAATACAATACATATATCAAGAACTAAATAAAATACTTTTATGAAGATGCAATCACCATGGTTCCAATGCATCATAACACATATTTCTCCAACAACATCCAACATGCATAATCTCACTTTTTGTTAAAAAACAAAAAATGAACTAGGGTTCATCTTGAGGATTCATACACTACATTTAACAAATATATCAAATATTCATCTCCAATATTCAGCATACACTACATCCAATACTTGCATCATAGCATAGGAACATGCATCATCCATCATATCAAAAGAAACCATTGAAATCAATTATGAACTAGGGTTCATCTTAACACAACCATACCAACTATTCAATATAGTTCATATCTAACACAATATAACATCTAGAATCAACCTAAATCAATCCTAGGGTTAATTTTTTTTCAAATGGGAGTGATTTGAATCGAATAATGCGACGAATCGAAAGGTGTTTGATTAAAACTTATTGGAGGGACTGAAAGAGCTTACTTTTCTTTCTTCGGGGCCATCTCGATCCGCAAAATCCGTCAAGAAACAAAGAAGATCGGAGGGGGGAGTGGAGGGGATGAGAGAGGGCGAGTTGGAGCAACTGCTCTGTTCTTCGTGGTGGGGGCGGCTGGGTGGGGGGAGAAGGGGGTGGGGGCGGCCGGCCCGCATTTATATATGCCCACACCCTACCGCCAGAGACTCCGGCGGTAGGTTCAGACAACCTACCGCCGGGTGGAGCGGCGGTAGGGTGTGACGGAGGGGGCACGGAGGCCGTTATCGTTGCTGACATGGACAAGTTTGCTACCGCCACTGGTCTCGGCGGTAGGCTATATGATCCTACCGCCAGGCCCCCTGGCGGTAGGCAAAAGGGTCAGATCCCGAAATATTTTCGAACGGGGGTCAGATCCTGATTTTGTTTGCAAAAAGGGTCAAAACATGAAATTTGGCCGCAAGTGGACCCCGGCTAGTTAATCTAATTAACTAGAATAGTTTAGTTGCTGTCTATGACATGTGGCCCCACCTTGACTAGTTGACCAGTCAAAGTGCTGACTGTGTATCACCTAGCCAATGACAGATGGCCCCCACTGCACTGTTCACTGTTGACTCAGGCAACATCTGACTAGACCTTTGACTTTGACCCTGACCCCACTGTCATACACTATGGCTGGAATAGCGCTAGGTAACAAAAGTTTAATCTGCTTTTATTTTCGAATTTAAAATAAATCCAGTAATTTGGAAACTCAATAAAACTTAGAAAATTAATAGAAAATAAACCGTAGCTCCGATGAAAATGCATTCTACATGAAAGTTACTCAGAAAAATCCAACGAATCCAAATACGCAGTCCGTTCATCTATCACATGCCCCTAGCATGCTGAATATGGAACTTTCCCCCTCCGGTCATCTGTTTGACACAGGTCCGGAACCGGGAAAACATTCCCGGTTGACTTCCCCCTTCGCCGGTATCGTGTAGCACCGCGTTAGAACACGTCTAGCTCTGCCTGTTGTCCTGTTATGCACTTGCTTGCTATGTATTTACTGTTTCTCCCCCCTCTTCTCTTCGGTAGACCCCATGACGATGATGATGCCCCTATGATCGACTACGTCACCGACGACCCCTCCTTCTCGCCTGAGCAACCAGGCAAGCCCCCCCCTTTGATCATCCCGATATTGCCCATTCCATTCTCTCATGTTTGCATTAGATTTTGCTACTGTTATTGTTGGCTCCTATTCTGATGCATAGCCTGCTTTTGTAACCTGCTTAGTGTTACCTACCTGCTTATCCTAAACTGCTTAGTATAGGTTGGTTAGTGATCCATCAGTGACCCCCACCTTGTCCTTGTTGCCCCTGCTTCATCATTGAAGACCCGATCAACGGGATCGAAGACTAGGCCCCGGCACCGCACATCACTTTCCCCTTAGTTGCTCAACACTACTGGGTTACTATCGAGTGCCGAGGGTGAGACGTCATCAGCACTTCCGATGTTAACCCTGTAGTGTAGCTATTCGGTCATGGTCATCGAGGGTGATTTCCTCCTTAACCACTTCCGATACGACTCTGTCGTGCAACCCCTCAAGTGTGAACCTCGAGGGTGGATCCTCTTACGTTCACCTTGATGATTACATCGAGTGGAATTCACAGGGGGTGATTCCTCGGGTTTTCCCCTTGATGTTTGGACACACGGATACCTGGACTTTACAACTGTTACTTGGAAGGGCGGGTCGACCCTGAGGGGTACCCGCGAGTGATGTGGAGACGGGTTGACCTGGAGGTTGCCCGCGAGATAATTACGAGGCGTGGCCGGGCATTCCTAGCCCTTGCCGCAAGTCCTCGAGACGGGGCAACGGGGTCACATCTTTCGTGAGTCTCTGCTTGTTACCGCGCATTCCTAATCCACTACGGTTTGGATATTTGATCCAAGGGGCCTCTAGCCTGATAGCACTAACCATCACGTGGGCATAGTATGGGCATTCTGCGTCGTATGCATCAGCCGAAGCTTAATAGACGTCAGCGACTGAGGGGCGCGCGCCGGATTTGACTGGTAAGCACCTGCCTTTTTTTAAGGAGGTAGCTAGGTCTGCTCACCAGCCGCGTTCGCAACGTGCAGGAGTTCTCGGGGCGATGGCCCATGACCCCTGGGGGCATAGGTTTAGTCCGGCGTGCTGACCTCTCTATTAAGCCTAGGTCGGGTTGCGACGTATTGTTTGGCCGAGGCCGGGCATGACCCAGGAAAGTGTGTCCGGCCGGAGTTAATCGAGCGTGGTGGGTAAGTTGGTGCACCCCTACAGGGAAGAAAACATCTATCGGTAGCCTGTCCTACAGTAACGGACACTTGGAGTTGTATCCCGATCGATACAACTAGAACTGTACACTTGAGATGAGAAATGGATATGAGAAATTGATAGTATTGCTCTGGGATTGCTTTCTCGCAGGGAGTCGAGAAAGGATCTCTGGCCGAGGTTGATAACACTACTACTACTTTACATTATGTTGATCTGTACTCTTCTAATGCTGCAAGACTGCGTAAGATGTTGAAGATGCTAGTCTTCGATAGGACTAGGCTCTCCCCCTTATTCTGGCATTTCTGCAGCCCAGTCCACATATACAGCCTCTCTTTGATAATGTTGCATATGTAGTGTAGATCCTTGCTTGCGAGTACTTTGGATGAGTACTCACGGTTGCTTTGCTCCCTCTTTTTCCACCTCTTTCCATTCTTCTCGGATGTCGCAACCAGATGGTGGAGCCCAGGATCCAGACGCCACCTTCGACGACGACTGCTACTACCCCGAGGGTGCCTACTACCACGTGGAGACTGCCGACGACCAGGAGTAGTTAGGAGGCTTCCAAGCATGTCGTGGAATTGTCACGGCAGATGTCCTTAGTGTCAGGACTTATTCGCGAGGCCAGCGCATCTATGCGGTAGCTTGAGAGGGGTTGGGCGGAATCGAGAAACGCAACACAAGACAAGGATTTAGACAGCTTCGGGCCCCGGGAAACATCATCCGGTAATAACCCTACATGCTGTTTGTGGCTAGGTCTCATTACGCTCACGATGGAGTCGCCGTAAACCGGCTCTTGTGTCTAGCCCTCGAGATTGTTTCTTCTTCTTGTCCCTCTTGGGGAGCCCTGCCCCTCCTTATATAAGTTAGAGGGGCGGGTTACATGTGGAGTCCTAATAGGACTAGGACTAGTCTATCTTTTCTTACAAGTTGAATACAAGTCCGGGTCTTGCTTCCTCGTAAAGGAAATATTCCTCATGCCTTCCGTCTTAAGCCGGCCCATAATAACATGAGCCGGCCTACTGGGCCTTACGCCCTTGTCATCTGTCTGACCCGCCGTCGGGGCCATCATTAAGTCGCCAGGCTCATGAGTCGCCAATCCTCCGTCGGGTTACGATGAAGCGCCAAGTCCGGCCGGGTCATACTCCCGGCCGGGTCATACCACGGGGTATATCCCCGACATTAGCCCCCAGTTTAATTTGGATTTATCCATGTTAAACTGATCCTCTAAAATAAACACAAGAACAAACTTGACAGGTTGTGTTCCGGGTTAAATATTTTCCTGAACCGGCACCAGATCATCTTTAAGTCCTTGTCATTTCCTTGTTGATATGTATATGTCCATGATCTCATAGTAAATCTTTTTTAGCAGATATGTTTCAACTTTGTCAATGCAAAAAATCCAGATACTTCTTTTAAAAGTCCGGGTCAATAGGCCAGCTTCAGAGTCAATTTGCTGACGTTGGTCTCTTGTAGAGAAATATTGTGAAGAATAATCCACTTGAGTCGGCTTTCAAAGCACCGGCTTAAGAAATATTGGTCTTGAAATACTCATCTGATATTCAGCTGGTTTAAAGATGTAGAACTTGCCGGTTTAATATTACCAAAATTGCCGGTTTGTAAATATTGATGGCACCGAGTCATAATTGTTGCCGACGCCGGGTCATAATTGTTAATGACGTCAGGCTATGATTGTTGCAGACACTAGGTCATAATGATTGGTGACACCGGGTCAATCTGATTTGCTCAAAACTGAGAATTCGAAAGTATTTCTCCTTATATCCGTGTTACCTGTAGCCCCCAAGTGACGGGTTGTCATGCTTGCATCAACCTGGGACTTGTAATTGCCTTATGCTCATAAAAACTTCAACCAGTGTAGCCCCCAAGGGCCGGGTCATTATATGATAATGAGCACGGACTTTGTATATGATCATGTAAACTTGACCAGCAACGTGTAGCCCCCAAGGGCCGGGTCAGTAAGATATTACCGAACTGGGACTTTGTATATAATTCATTGGCAATAACAGCATATGATGTAATCTCCACCATGGGGCTTGAACCCACGTCCACAAGGTTAAGAGCTTTGTACTCTACCAACTGAGTAGTGGATCTTTCAATATAATAGATTAAGGCTTGTGTACCTTGAATTTTCGACAGGAGCAATTGGTAGCCCCCAAGGGCCGGCTCATTACAATGTGATGAGTCGGGTCAATAAGTTGAGCAAAAAATGTCTTTACATTAGCCCCCAAGTGCCATGGTACATGCTGGCAGTAACATGGGACTTGCATATTCGATGTAACATCAATTTGAATAATGTAGCCCCCAAGTGTCGGGTCGTAAGCCTGCAGCAACTCGGGACTATTCCTTCCATTGTAAAATAAATCATATTCATTGATAAAATAATAGCCATTGCGCCAAAGCGACTTTGAATACCTCATCTGTTGATAAGTAAACCCGGAGTTTAAATACCCGGCGGCTCTTGGCCGATGGCAATTTAATACGCCTCCATTGTAAGCCGGAATTTGTACAACCCGGCGGCTTATAGCCTTTGAGAAAATCAAGAATTGATAACCCTTTTGAGACACCAATTTCAATCTTTGATGATGGGCCTGAATTTAATCATTTATGTAAGTCATAGCTCTGTAAATCCTGCAGAGTTTAAACAACATATGCCCTGGCGACTTAACATCAAAAGCCAGGGCGGGTAACCACCCAAATGTAGTCTTATCCTGCACATAATTAGATCACAAGATCCCTTGGCGATTTACCGCAGGGCAGGTCATAATATCTCACATATAACCATTGATGTGTAATAAGGAGTCACAGATAAGCCTGTTATGAATCATAACTTTGAAACATAACTATAATAATAATATTATACCTGTGATATTGAATTTTCACTGCCGGTTTATGTGACCTGTGCAGTAAGGGTGATAACCCGATCTTTAGAAATCAAGACTTCCAAATGTTTATGATTGTCATATGATGGCGACTTATCATCCAAAGTCAAACCGGGTTAAATAGCAACCACTCGTATACACTTTAGATATGATCAAAAGAGCTTCAAATAAAATCCAAAAATTGTTTGCAAAAAGAGACTTCAAAAAATTTGAGGCTTCTGATTCGAATACGATCAGAAAACCGTCCCAAAGGGGTTAAGCTAAGATTCGAATACAATCATATAGCCCCCAGTGGCTTTGGCGTTGCCGATCAAGAGGGTACCGACAGCTATGTTCTCTTTGGTTCGAATACGACCTATGTTTGAACAGGAAGCCCCCAAATGACCTTGAGAATTGTTTAACGACGCTGATTCGAATACGATCCACGTCGGTTCCCAAAAAGGGTTGAGCTACGATTCGAATACGATCAAGAAGCCCCCTAGTGAGCTCGGCAGTGTGCCAATCAAAAGGGTACCGACAGCTATGTTCTCTTTGGTTCGAATACGACCTATGTTTGAACAGGAAGCCCCCTAGTGATCATGAGAATATTTAACGACTCAGATTCGAATACGATCAGGGTCACACCAAAAAGGGTTAAGCTAAATTCGAATACGATCAGCTCCCAATGGCCATTAAAGCAGGGTACCTATGTTTGAGTTGTGCTTTGTAACCGACTCTCTTTGGTCCCTTTAATTTTTCCTGAGAATTCGAACTTTGCGAGAGATAAATTCTTTTTGAACCGGAAATTCTTAAACCGGATATTGAGAGTTTCAAAGTTTTGTGATAAACAAATTTACCTTGAACCGGCTTTTGAACCGGATTTGAGAGCTTCAAAACTTTGTGGCAGATAAATTTCCCTTGAACCGGATTTTAAACCGGATATTTAAGAACTTCAGTGCTTTGTGGGAGATGTCAAGTCTCTTGAGCCGGATCTAAACCGGAATCCTTCTTTTTAAGCCAGAAATTTTTCTGATGGCCTTTAAACTTTTCCCCAATATGGCGGTAGCCTCCGGGACCGGATTATTTTTCCCTCCAATGACCCGGAGTTCTTGAATGCATTGAAACCGACCAATGCTGCCGAGTCATATCATTGTAGCCCCCGAGTCTCAAGACGACTCGAGGAGTTGGCTTTGAGATTCTCCATATTGACCATAGCATAAGGTGTATATCATTGGTGTTGATAGCGCGATGTGAATCCACAGAAGGTTGAAGTGACTGCGGCGGGTTATAAATGATCCCGTATGAGCCGTGTCAGCAACTCGGCCAATGGTTCCTTCCAACCGGATGTTTTGAAGTTAACCAAACTGTAGTGGCGGCGACTTGTGCGCCTGCCCATTGAACCATCCAGTGGAGACGGCGGCTGATAATACATGATAATTCGCCTCCAATTTGTTGGAAGAAAAACCGGGCTTCCCAAGCAGTGACTCGCTCATATTCAATAAATAGCTCATGCATACAGGTGTGGCTCAGTGTGTTTATATAGACCAACCCGTGAGAGACGGATGGTAAAGACGACCGTTGCATCGGAGGCGGCACAGACAGATGAGCCGACCGTGGCGTTGTAAGCCGGTGCGGATGGGCGAGTTAACCACATCATTTTGATGTAGTGAACAATTATCCTGCATCAACAATATTGTAGACCAAGACAAAGATAAACTGCTCTTTGATAAAAATAATAATATGTACCAATAAAATATATTTTAGATGGATATCACCTGATGTGCCAGGCCAGAAATAATCCGCCATGAAATTAATGATTGGTAGGTGAAGTTGAAATCGCTCACGGGTGAACCGGCCGCGGCATGGTAAACCGATGCAGACGGGTGAGTCGACTGTGGCGTTGTAAGCCGGTGCGGACAGCGAGTCGGCCACGGCGTTGTAAGCTGGCGCGGACACGTGAACCGGCCGCGAGGGCGGACGGGCGAGTCGTCCGTGGCGTTGTAAGGCGGTGCGGACGAGCGAGTCAGCTGGCGCGTTCGATGTAAACCGGACCGCGGTACGCGTGCCCATGAAGCCATGCAGCACCGCCGAATGTGCATCCGCGACATAACACCATCCTTTTTCTTTTAATAGCCGTCCTGCCTAAAAAATATCACAGACCAGAGTGATTGTTTTTTGACAAAAGGAATATGTGCCAAAATTATATTTAGAAGGATGTCACCGGATTCGCCCGGACAACAGATGAGTCGGCCGCGGTGTTGTAAGCCGGTGCGGTCGAGAGAGTCGGGTGCGGCCGCAACATTTGTGAGCCGGATTTGGACACACAAATCGGCCGCAGGTGCAGACGGATGAGTCGGCCTCATTTGACATAAACTGAACAGCGGGGCGGCGACTTGCACATGTATCATCGGGCAGCGCAACACACGCAAACAGCAATGCAGATGTCACTAGCTCGCACTCCATACTCGGGGTCTTGACGACACCTTTATAGTGAATAATTGCCCTGTGTATAACAACACTGATATATTTGGACGACAGATGATTTTCATGTGATGCATTGTCCATGAGAATGTCTGTAAGCGTATAACAATGAAGTTGGTACTGCTGACTTGACAGACTGTTCTTTGACGGGTAAAGCGGTCACCACAATTCGTCTGACATGCGTGTGGCCATTAGTATTGAAATAGCACAAATTGATGGCCACGTGCTTGCTTTTTGACTGGTTTGACTGGTTGTACTGTTTGATCAACCAACAAAATCCAAACCACCAGTAACCTTCACGTAAGCAGACTTCTCCAAAATCAACCAGTACATATGTACTAGTACTTGAGGGTGTGCCCCACATTCCCACTAGTATTTGAGGATGTGCTACTTCACCCAAGAGATCGTGACTGCCTCAGTACTTGACCCACACAATTTTTTCTTGATGGGAGTGGATCACGAGTGGAGGAGCAGCATCAGTCAGCCGGTCAGGTATCCGCGCGATGTTGCGTCCGTACATCAAGGAAGCGAAAGTCTCTCGGGTCTTGATCCATCCGAGAAAAAGAATACGCAGTCGTGCATCTAAACCTGGCCGGCGCACAGTCGGTTTTGGTGATGTGGGGTCGTGGAAAGGCGAGGAATTGATGCGGCAGCCTAGCAGAGTTGAAGTCGGCGGGTCATGGCCTTGGTGTTTCAGCGGGAGCCCACAGCGAAGCAGAGCGAAGTTGGTCGGCCGTGGTAAAAACGGTGATTTTAGAAAACCGGCTGCGAGACAGAGGCAACATACCACCAGGCAAAACCAGTAGCATTTAGTAATCCTCGGCTCCACACGCAGCAACTAGCACTTAATTAATATTTGTTTGATCTCCCGGATCGAGTAGTACTAGGATTGTCCGTTTGTGGCATACCAATACTAGTTGGTTTCTCCATCATGATGAGTATATCCAAATAACACAACAGATCGCCTTTGGTTCGCCTCCAGCCGCCGCTTTGGAATTTCTCGGGAAACTGAAACATACAGGGGCAGCAACCACGCGGACGCGTGAGTCGGACAGCAGCATCAATAATAATCAGACCCGGCCGGTGAACCTGCAGCGGATATCTGCGATGATTTCCGTAAGAAAAACTTCCGTCGAGCTTGACTGAATCTTAATTTAGACGGATCATATGAACGGCAGACGCACACATGAACATAACCCTATCTTCCTTTGAATTTGTCAGCTGTGCCCAGGGTTGTCTCATGCCGGGTTATCCAGCGCAATTGTTCCATGCCAGCTCTTCTTTCCCCGGCACATCGCGAGCTTCTCGGTCCCTGAAGAAATCCCTCCAAGAACTCAACACCACCGTGCGCCTGCCCCACGGTGGGCGCCAACTGTCGTGGAATTGTCACGGCAGATGTCCTTAGTGTCAGGACTTATTCGCGAGGCCAGCGCATCTATGCGGTAGCTTGAGAGGGGTTGGGCGGAATCGAGAAACGCAACACAAGACAAGGATTTAGACAGCTTCCGGCCCCGGGAAACATCATCCGGCAATAACCCTACATGTTGTTTGTGGCTAGGTCTCATTACGCTCACGATGGAGTCGCCGTAAACCGGCTCTTGTGTCTAGCCTTCGAGATTGTTTCTTCTTCTTGTCCCTCTTGGGGAGCCCTGCCCCCTCCTTATATAAGTTAGAGGGCCGGGTTACATGTGGAGTCCTAATAGGACTAGGACTAGTCTATCTTTTCTTACAAGTTGAATACAAGTCCGGGTCTTGCTTCCTCGTAAAGGAAATATTCCTCATGCCTTCCGTCTTAAGCCGGCCCATAATAACATGAGCCGGCCTACTAGGCCTTGCGCCCTTGTCATCTGTCTGACCCGCCGTCGGGGCCATCATTAAGTCGCCAGGCTCATGAGTCGCCAATCCTCCGTCGGGTTACGATGAAGCGCCAAGTCCGGCCGGGTCATACTCCCGGCCGGGTCATACCGCGGGGTATATCCCCGACAAGGCAGGAGGCCTTGCCTTTTCGATCGATGTTGCTTTTGTGCTAGCCTTCTTAAAGCAGACTTGTCTAACTGATGTCTGTACTCAGATATTGTTGCTTTCGCTGACTCTTGTGTTTTCGAGCTTATGTATTCGAGCCCTCGAGGCCCCTGGCTTGTAACATAAAGCTTGTATTATTTTAATTTCTGTCTAGAGTTGTGTTGTGATATCTTCCTGTGAGTCCTTGATCTTGATCGTACACATTTGCGTGTATGATTAGTGTACGATTGAATCGAGGGCGTCACGACAACTCACCTAATACTCCTTGCATGTGGACGATTCCCTGCTGCATCCACCATTGGCCAAGTGACAAGCCCAACCCGAATGCACCACCAACGACACCGTGCTCACGAAATCGCTGCCTGCTCTTTATCAACCACACTGTTGCTAACCCGATGCTCCCATCATAAGACTCGACTCCAAGACATGCTTCCAACGAAGTAATGACACTAAGGGGAACCACCGTTACGCATGGTTTTCAGCGGGAGAGATGTCGGATCCACTCGATGGTGCCTCCAGTAAGGAAAACCACACGTGAAGGCGTCCTTCGCCACTATATCCTCGACCAAAGTCAGGCAAGACTTCAGTCCGGAGAACCAAGCATCTATGCCGGAGACGACGTCCCAAACACACCACCACCATACCAAAGCCAACACAAGGCATGCACAACACCACGTAGCACTGGGCAGGAGCACCACTGATGATGCAAACCCAGGAGCAAGCTCCATAGTAGCACCATCGCAGACCACCACCCTTCCAGGAGTCCACACACATCTAGCTTGCAGCCCAATCGCTGGTCGAGCCTCCGACCACCATAGCAACAGATCTAGTCGAAGAAATGCCCATTTCATTATGCCGCGCCCAGATCCACACATACCACTGTGTTGCAGCCGCCCTGTCGTGCGCCCTGGCGCCAGTGCGCCCTGGCGCCAGTGCGCCCACCGCTGCTAGGTCAACAACCCGCTCCTTGCCAGGTCCACAACACCCGACGTCTGCCAGCATCGATGGTGCGCCCTCCTGAGCTCCACCAATGTGACAAGCTAGCGGCACCAGCCCCAGGGCAACAAGGTCTGGCCGCCGGTCCGCTGCTGGCCAGATCTGGCCTGAATGCCCAACAACACTTCACGTCGGCGGCGCACCCGCACCTCTGCACCAGCCGACAGGTCCCAGCACCCCACGCCGCGCACGGCCCGTGCATCTGCACAACGGAGCAATCCCTCTTTTCCACACCATGCGAGAGGAGAATAAAGACGCCTGGCGGTGCATCGCCGACGGCAGGGGGAGGAGGTGTGGTGGAAGGTAGGTTCGAGCGGCTGGGGTTCGCGCCCGGGTCACCCATGAGGGAGCGGCACATGGCATGGGTTTCTTTGTTGGACGAAATAACTCTCCTTGTTCGTATTAGTTGCTTGATTTGTAGTTGTTTACACAAAGCATATGAGGCAAACAGTTCAGCTCAGACAAGTTTGGCAATTCTTTTCTTAACATGACAAAATTTCCTTCCTTTAGTGCATGGAAAGTCCCTCACACATACACGGCAATTTAAAAAAAATGTAGCATGGCAATTGAGGTGCTCGCTGATAGCTCTCCCCCAACGAACGATCGCCGGATAAATGCGTCCTATATCTTTTCCGCATTCAACTGTATAGGTGCACTAGTTCAGCGAAGAGATCGATAAATTTGATCAGATGTACACTTAGTAAATGATCTTCTTTACCCTAGTAACTGTACAAATATATTTCAATCAATTCTGCTTCTCCATTTCAATTTTGATTCAAGGTTGAAGAACTTCAATCCAGATATCACCAAGTCTGCAGTGACCTTCTTCAGGTGCTCGTTCAGCATATCCTCGTAAACAATAAAATTAGCCTCCGAAATAATATCCCTATCTCTCATAACAGAGAACACCTCTCTAGCTCCAGTTGAAGTTGCGTACTTGCAGAATCCATAGATGACAGCAGAGAAGATAAGTTCGTCTATTAAATAACCTAACTCAATCATCTCAACCACCACTTTCATGACCTTCTCCGGGTCTTTTGACCGGCAAGCTTCAATAACAGTTAAGGTGTACTTGAATTCCATTGGCCCATTCTCTACATTTCCAAGACAATCTGATACAAGTGAAACAGCTGCATTTATCTCTCCAATCTTGCATAGCCCTTTCACGAGGGAACGATAGGCTGAAAGACTTGGTATCCATTCAGCCTTCATCATGGAGTTGTAGCATGAGCAAGCCTCTTCAATATTTCCTTCATCCACAAAACACGGAATCATAAGACTATATGTACATGATTCTGGCTCGCAGTCATCTGAAGCTTTCATTTCCTCAAACAGTAATAATGCTTTCTTCCTCTCCTTGATCTTGAGCAGATTCTCAATAAGAATGTTGTAAATGTTAACACTGAAATACCCTTTTTGTCTCAAAGTCTTAAACAATTCCAGAGTCTTCAATTCCCTACCATCCTTGCATGCAAAGAGCCTCAAGAAGTGCCCTAAAAATTCTACAGCAGGCAAGCTCAGCTCAACCAATTTGTCAACCAATCCAAAAAAGTTAACCATCTCACCCTTATCAGCATAGCAAACTAGTAACTGTGAAACAGTCTCAGAGCTTGGCATTAGCTCCTCCTGAAGGACAATCTGAAACATGTTATGTGCCTTATCCTCCCGACCTATACCACACAGACCGGCAATGAGTATGTTGTATGTTTTGAGGTCAGCGCGGTAGCCAGCATCCACCATCTCCTTCAAAATCCTACAGCCATCCCCAACCCTCCCAGCAGCAACATAGGCATGGACGAGTGATGCATACACGATCCTGTCAACCAACAACCCCTTTTTCCTCATCCCCTCAAACAATTTAGCTGCTTTCTCTACAATCCCAGCGTTGCATAGCCCCTCAACCATTGTAGCATATGCCACTGTGTCTGGCTCCACACCATCTCTCCCCATCTCCTCCCACACTCTGATGCAACCCTCCATGTGCCCCCTGCGCACCATCGTCTTGACCAGAGCGGTGTACACAAACACGTCCGGCCGGCACACCTCATCACGCATCCTCCCAATCATCTCTAGGATCCTCTCCGCCATCCCTTCCTGGCCCAGCGCATGCACGATGATTGCAAATGTGACCGGCATAGGCCTGATGCCACTTTCTGCCATTTCATCGAACAGCTTGAGCGCATCCTCAACATGGCCTGCCGCAGTCAAAGCGCCGAGGACACGGTTGCAGACGTGGACCTGCGGCTGAACAGAGAACTCATGTCGAAACCGGCGGAGCGTGTAGAGCGCACGGAGGGGGCGGCGTGCAGCGGTGTGAAGCCGGACGAGGAGTGTGAGCTGAGGGTGAGAGACGGGCTTGCCGTGGGAGCGAATGAGGTCGGGAAGCTGATCGGCGGCAGCAGGGAGGCCTGCAGCGGAGAGGAGGGAGGCGAGAGCGTGGAACGCAGGGAAGCAGTGTCGGAAGCCCTTCTGGCGGCCGGCCCAGTGGAAGAAGGGGAGGGCGAACGGGGGAGGTGGTGGCGGGTGCGCGCTGAGGACCTCAACCACGAGGGTGGGTGGTACGCGGCGGAGCTTGGACAGGTCAGCGACGACGGGAGGGCCCCAGCGCCGGTGTCGGCGGAGGGCGTCGAGTAAGAATCGCGCGAGCGGGGAGAGACGGCGGGAAGAGGCAGATGTGGAATGCGACGGAGTCGGCGACGAGCGAGGGGAGTGAGATGGGGAGGAGGGGTCCCAGTCAGGGAGGTGGAAAGGGGCGGTGGTTGCGGCGGGCCAAGGGGAGGGGGAGGAGCGGGGTCCAGGAGAGGTGGCGCGGAGGTGGGTGATGAGACCGCCATGGACGGTGTGGCGGTACGGGGACGCGCGGCGGTGGCCATGGTAGATCGTGTGCCTGCGGCGGCGGTCAGCCGGACCGGGAGGGGATAACGGAGAGGTCATTGTGCGGTGGCACGCCGCCGCAGCGCCGTCGCGAGGAGCACGAGCAGAGGAAGCCGACGTAGGGGGGCGGGACTGGATCTGTCTCTCCCTGTCCTCTTCTTCGTCAAGAGTACTACTTAATGGAAACCCCGCAAGAAAGTTCAGACACGCAAAGGGCCTCCGTCAGGGCGACCCAATATCTCCGATGCTTTTCATCAGATCCTTCGGCTCGCCTCCCGGCAAGGCATCCTCAAGCACATTCATGCAAGGACGGCAAGAAGCAGGATCTTCCTTTACGCCGACGATGCGGGCATTTTTGCGAACCCAGACAAGGATGAGCTTTGTTCGATTTCTGTAATTCTGAAGACCTTTGGAGAGGCAAGCGGACTGATCACAAACTTGTCCAAGACTGAGGTCTTCCCAATCAGATGTGCCGGCATTGATCTTCTGGATGTGTTGTCTGCCTTTCCCGCCAAGATCGCCACCTTCCCGGGACGTTATTTGGGGCTCACCCTGCATTATCGCCGTCTAAGAAGGATCGATCTGCAAACCTTCATCGACGAGTTCGCGGGAAGACTTCCAGGATGGAAAGGAAAATTGCTGAACAAGCCCGGCAGGGTGGCATCATCTTGTGGGCCATAGACACATGAAAGCCACCACGCCTGCTCATCCTCCGGGCACTTGACAACTGCAGTCATTATATGGTTAGTGTAATGTGAGTTTGGTAGTTGGGTGATGGAGTCATCCCAAGCCACCAAAATCCCACCACGAGCCTCCCGCCGGTACGTAAAAAAACTTCTCATATGTATTTCCGAGGCATTGCCAAACAATGTTCATCGATACATCTTGTAGCTTAGTTTTTTGAAGACAGACAATCGCCGGATTGGACACTGTCACCACCTGGAATACAACATTCCTCCTAGCCCTTGCATTAAGCCCACGAACATTCCACACTAAAACTTTCAAAGGTTGCATATTCATTTTGAAAGCCCACGAACGTTCCACACTAAAACTTTCAAAGGTTGCGTATTCATTTCAAAGGCCCACGACAACCCATCGTAGTTGACAGAGCAGCTAGGCCACGATGGGGCCATCCATCCACGACTCATGAGCCGCCTCCAAGCCGAACAGGGCTAGCACCGCCGCGATATGCACATCTGAGAGTGCGCAGGAGAATAGATCAACATACATCTGGAGTGCATCTCCCGAAACGGCCTCGCCCTCGTGTGCCAGGCACAGTTTTCTAATGAGCACTTGCTGCTATTTGGAGGCCCCATGCTTGGCGATCCTGGCGCTACGCCTTGGTGTTATATCAAGGTCGTTGGTCTCGGCAAGACCGAAGAGAGAGAGAGAGAGAGACTTGCGCACACCCGCGCAGAACTCGCCCACGTCCATGGAAAAAGCACTATCCAGACCAGCATGCATGGGTGCTGGCGTGCATGTCATCGGATCAGGCGCCAGGCCCGTCGCATCTTCTAGTGGGGCCGTTTCCACCCCATGCATAGGCGTGCATGGTCTCGGATCCCGTTGCGGGCTGCTTTCACCGCTTGAGAGAATGACCTGGAAAGTATCCCAGACCTCCACTTGCATGGTCCGGTCTTCCACGTCGTAAGGCAAGGACAACAATTCTTTATCTGCACCACCCCAAAGCGGGCAGAATCCTCCTCGGCCAGGCCCTACAGGGAGATTTACACTGAACCAATTCAGACGGAATCCCCATCCCGCAGCCCACCATAGGGCACCGGGACCGAAGCGCTGGCCTCATCCACCTGCAAAGCCGCATCATCCCTATCTTCTGCTGTCTCATCTGGTCAGCTGCACCGAGGGCGGAGAGCCAACGGGAACAACTGCAGTGGCCGGGGCCACGCAGGACGCCACCCGTGTATGGGCACAACTGGCGCTTGCCGGGCTTCCCCCCTCTGATTGGTTGCTCACCCGGGCCCGCAGAAGAGCCCCTGACGTCAGCCACGCGACTGTTGCTGACCGACTGACCACCGGGCGCGAGCGTGGTTTGAAAACGAGCGCGCGTGCCCGCCGGTGGCGCCATCGCCGTCGATGACTCGACCGTACTCGCCGAGACTCCACCGTAGCCGCCAGTGCGGCGAGCTTGACCCCCTTGCCTTCTGCCAGACGGTCCATGTGCTTGGTCATCATCACCAGTGGGCGGGGATGGAGGCGGCGACGGTGGCGCCGGTCGTCCATCCGGCGCCACACTGTCCACCATAGTATTCGCCAAGACCGTAATATCGATGGGGTATCAGAGAGCGGTGGCGCACCGCCCGCCCAACAGACGTCCGCCGTCCCTCAGCTTCAGCCCAGAGAGTGCGTCTGGGTTCGTCGATGAAGAGTAACAAAATATGTAAAATATCTTATATTTGTGAACAGAGGGAGTAGCCCAAAACAAAAAAATTACGCGACCAGTATCGTTCTAGCAAATCTGTTGATGCTCATCAACTCGCGCGACAAATTTATACGACAATCTTTCTATGTATCGATGAAAATATGGGATCCAGCTCCTTTGACCACCACCTCGCAAACACGGTCCTTGGCTTGAACACACATCTGAAGATCAAAACAAGAACATCATATTCCGGAAGCATCATGCCTGAACTTTTTAACATATATGGAACGAACTGAATCACAATTCACAAGGTAAAAGTGTTGCATAATATAATCCAAACTAAAATATAGGGTGTAGTTTTTTAATAGCTTCCAAAAGTGCAGATCAATAATAACGTAAACAGATCCAAATGTTGTGCTTCCTTCCATCATCACTCCGAAGGGCACAGCTTTAAAATTGCACCAGAAAACAGAAAGGCAGCCGCCACCAGCATTCTAAGCTTCCTGTCCAAAAAACACCAAAAATTGTTAAAAGAATCATAGAAATTATCAAAAAAATTGCACATAGTAGTAAATTTCCAGAAGTATATAATGGCTTATATAGATTAAAAAGAATAGTGGCATGTCTGGGAAGTCCAGGATTGGGATCTGCAATGTACCCAAATCATAGTTAGTAAAAAAAAAAGTATACACACAAAAAACAACATAGAACTTAGTAATGTTTGCATATCGCATCTACACACAAGCAACCAATATTGTTCTAAATATATGATACCTTTGCCAAGCAGGAGTAAATTCCAACATCTGCAGATCAGATGACGGAGTATTTTCCTGCGGGCAGATTGAGCGCCTGGTTGGCACAATCCTCAACGACACTCTTCAGCTGTGCCTTCGCCTTGCTGACGGAGGACTCGTTGGGGCCCTCGATATACAGGTAGAGCTTGCGCTCGTTGGCGGCGACGATCTGGCCGGGGGGGATGAAGGTCCCCCTGGTGGTGACCGCCGCGCCGGTCCACTCCTCGATGGGCGCCAGCGTCTCCCTCCGGGTGACCTTCCAGCGCGCGTGCTGCGGGAAGTCGTTGATCTCGAGCTCGGCTTGGTAGTGCTCCGGAGCTGCCTGCGCCTGTATCCTCGCCAGAACGCTCTGTACGTTCACCGCAGCCGCGGCGATGTCCTGCTGGTTCGGGGCAGCCGGTAGAGGGAGCAACGCTGGCTGGCTGGCATTGCTAGCAGCAGCGATGGCGGCCATGGGGGGTGGTGCGGCCAGAGCGGCGGCGCCTCCGTCTTCCTCCTCCTCGTAGTGGTCTGAATCCGGCTCGGGCTCGTCCTCCTCGTACCCATGCGCCCTCCCCTGAGCCCTCCTTGCCGACTGTCGTGCTTCGTCCTCCTCGTGATCGAACTTGTAACCACTTCCACCGTAGCCCGTTCCATGTGCCTTCTCCGTCCCCTGCTTCACCTTGGCCATGAACCGGTCCGCCAGGGCTTTTAGGTCCTCCGGCACGGCCTGTCCGGACAGCTCCAGAGCCTTGACGAGGTCCGGCGCGTAGCGCTCCTCCTCGTCGGAGATGAACGTCACGGCGCAGCCCTTCCTGCCGGCCCGGCCGGTCCGCCCAACACGATGGACATAGTCCTCATAATGGTTGGTGACATCGTAGTTGACGACGAGCTCGAGGTCTTTGACATCCAAACCCCTCGCGGCGATGCTGGTGGCGATCAGCAGGCTGCAGACGTTGCTCTTGAAGTCGGCGAGGGTGGATTCACGGTCATTCTGATCCTTTCCCCCATGGAGAGAGAGGCAGGGGTACCCGTGCTGGAACAGCTCTTTGAGCAGGGAATCGCACTTGTCCTGAGCGCGCACGAACACGAGGATCTTGCCCTTGGCAGACCACTCCCCGAGCAGCTCCAGCAGCCTGAGGAACCTCTCGCCGTCCGGCCGCACCTCGACCAGCTGCGTGATGTCCCTGTTCACCACGCTCCGCCCGCCCATCTGGATCTCCACGGGCTTGGCCAGCAGCCTGCGCGCCAGCGTCTCCACCTGCCGCGGGAACGTGGCGGAGAAGAGCACCGTCTGCCGGTCCGGCCGGGTGTTCTGGACGATCCGGGTGATCTGGGGCTCGAAGCCCATGTCGAACATCCTGTCGGCCTCATCCAGCACCAGGAAGGTCACTCGCCGGAGGTTGGTGATCTTGCCGGCGCTGGTGCAGAGGACGTCGATCATCCTGCCCGGCGTGCAGACCACGATCTCGGCGCCGCGCTTCAGCTCGCTGATCTGCTGGGCGACCGCGCAGCCCCCGTACACGGCGACGCAGTTGACGCCGAACGCCTTGGAGAACTTCTTGATGTCTGAATATATCTGCACCACGAGCTCTCTGGTGGGCGCCATGACGAGGCCGATGGGGCCGTCCCCGGGGGCGGCGGGCGGCTGGTCCTTGACGTGGCGCAGCATGGGCAGGACGAACGCCAGGGTCTTGCCGGACCCGGTCTTGGCGACGCCGATGCAGTCGCGTCCGCTCATTATCACTGGCAGCGCCTGCGCCTGGATCGCCATCGGCTTGTCGAATCCAAGCTTTTTAATGGTGCTGAGCAGCTTGCTGGTCAGGCCACTCTGGATCCACGTCTTTATCGGCTTGGGGATGCCTTTGCCGCGCACCTTGAGGTCCAGCCGCTCGCGGTAGGCGGCGGCGTCCTCGGCCGGCATCTCCTTGATGTCCTTGGCCTCCGTGTAGAAGTTCTTCCGGAATGGCTGGTAGTCTATCTTGGAGTGGTCGGCGGTGACCAGCTTCTCTGCCTTGGTCTTCTTGACAGGGTTTATCAGCTCGGTCGCGTCATCCGATCCACCCTCAGGGTCGTCGTTGTAATCTGAGTCAGATTCATCCCCTTGCATGATTCTCCCCGTTGGTGCTGCATCGTTGGAGACCATGCCGCCTTCATGATAGTCCCCGTAAGCAATCATGCTCTCCATCGATGTTGTCGCCGGCGACATCTGTATCGAGTTCATGAACGCATCGAGGGGGTCAATCTCGTCCTCCTCCATGCCAGCCCTGCTAGTTCCTCCGTTCGGCAAGTCGACGTCCATGGCACCTGTCCCGGCGCCGCCATCGTCATCCGACTCCTCGCCGTCCAAGCTCCACTTCATCCCGGACTTGCCGGCGCCATCAGCCACAGCACTGCCGTCACCGTCCTCTTGCTGCTCGCGGCGCTTCTTCTCCTGCCACTCCCTAACGCGGCGCCGGCGCCGCTCCATCTCGTCCTCGAGCCGCTGCTGCTCGGCCGCCATGTCTTCCTCCATCCTCTTCTTCTGCCGCCGCTGCTCGGCCTCTGTGTCTTACTCAACCTTCTTCTTCCGCTGCCTCTCCGCCTCCTCCCCGTCCCTGCGGGTATGCAGCGCCGCCTCCGGCTCCGGATCGCGGTGGTGGTGGTGCGAGGGCCGGCGGCGACTCTTGCGATCGCGTTCACGGACTTCGTTCTCCTCATCGAACTCATCCCGCCTCCTCGACTTCTTCTCCGTGTGGCGCTCCTCGCGACGCTGCCTCTCCCTCTCCCTCTCCTTCTCCGCTCGCTCCCGCGCCTTGCGCTCCTCCCGATCCCGCTCCTTGTCCCTGTGGTGCCGGTCGCGATCGCGATCGCGCTCCCGCTCCCGCTCGCCGTCCCCGTGGTGGCGGGAGGAGTGGTCGCGGTCCTTGTCGTGGCGGCGGCGCGAGGAGGAGTGGTCGCGGTGGCTGTCCTTGTCCTGCTCCCGGTGGTAGAGCCTGGAGACGCGCTCATCGTCGCCGGACGACATGGCGGCGGCTTTGTGTGGTGCGTTGGTTGGGGGATAGTACTAGGAGGAGCAAGTTCTTTTATTAGGCCGTAATTATAAGGCGGTGCCGGATCTCGGCAGGCCGCCGACTATCGATTGAGCTGCAAACAAAGGCTGACACGGATATGGATTGTTCACGTGACAGAAGCGTGACCCGTACACACATCCAGATCGAATCGGCCGCACACGAATTCATGCGGAAAGATCTAAAAAACGAATTCATGAGGAAAAGATATAGGACACATTTATCTGACATTCATCGGGGAGAACTATTTTTTTTAGAGTACGTAAATTGCGTACCATAGCTTTATAGAATAAGAGAATTGTAAGTACAAGACAACTACCACTCCGCGAACAACGAGTGTAGCACAACTCCACACCCGGCTAGTCCAAAGGACAGCCATCCACGACAATACAACAACACAAAAGAGCCAACCCAAAAACCAAAAACCTTGCCGCGTCTCGATCGATGTCGGTCATTGTCGGTGTCAAAACCGGCAGATCTCGGGTAGGGGTCCCAAACCGTGTGTCTAAGGATCGAAGGTAACGAGGAGGCAGGGGACACGATGTTTACCCAGGTTCGGGCCCTCTTAATGGAGGTAATACCCTACTTCTTGCTTGATTGACTTTGATGAGTATAGGGGTTACAAGAGTTGATCTTCCTCGAGATCGTGATGGCTAAACCCTAGATGTCTAGCCTGTATGATTGTGTTCTTGCCCTACGAACTAAATCCTCCGGTTTATATAAACACCAGAGGGATCTAGGGTTGTACAGAGCCGGTTTACAGAGAAAGGAAGGTGCATGATCCGAACGCCAAGCTTGCCTTCCACGTAAAGGAGAGTCCCATCCAGACACGGGAAAAGGTCTTTAATCTCACATCTTCACGACCCATTAGTCCGGCCCATATCACATAGCCCGGACACCCGAGGACCCCTTAGTCCAGGACTCCCTCAGTAGCCCCTGAACCAGGCTTCAATGACGACGTATCCGGCGTGCAGATTGTCTTCGGCATTGCAAGGTGGGTTCCCCTTTCGAATACTCCAAAGCAGCTTTCTGCATACAAGAGTTGTATCTGGCCTTGTTAACACGTACAACCCTAAGCTGTAAAAAGCAACAATACTTAAAATAAGTCACGTCCACGGGCTACTTCTTCGGCGAGACGTTATGTTCTGGCCTTATTATTATTCTGAACCGTTTTATAGCCTTGTTTCGCATTTCAAGGCACGACCAATGACACATATTGTCAAAGCAGAGATCGTGTCCCCTTATCACGGGATTCTAATCAATAGGGGTTTTGCGTAATCCAATCGTGCCGTTCGCACGTCCTCTTGGGAATAGGCGAGATTTAAGGCTTATGAGGGGGCGCTTGATATTCGCTGCCTCTATAAGAGGACAAAGACCCATCTGTTCACCTCACACCTTCTCCTTCCTCTGCCTTTCAATCCCCCAAACTCCAGCGTCCAAGTTCTAAACTTTCCCTCCGCCCCAACTTCTCCAGCAATGGCCGGATCTGGCTTTCAGGGCAAGTGGATGTCCTCCTCCGTAACGGAGAAGAACATCCAGGATCTGCGGGAGGCGAGGTACCTTACTACGGAGATCAAACACATGCTTCCAACCCCAGGGCAGGTCATCCCCACCCCGGAGCCTGACGAAAGGGTGGTTTTTATCCCTCACTTCCTCCGAGGATTCGGGGTCGCCCTTCACCCCTTCGTCCGAGGTCTCATGTACTACTACGGGCTGGATGTCCACGATCTGGACCTGAATTCCTTCCTCCACATCTCGGCGTTTATCGTTGTGTGTGAGGCATTTCTCCGCGTCCCTCCACACTTCAGCTTATGGCTCAAAGTTTTTAATGTGAAGCCAAAGGTGGTTGAAGGCCAACACGCCGAGTGCGGCGACGCCATGGTGAGCAAGCTCAACCAAGTTACCTGGCCCAAAGGAAGATTTGTGGATACTGTTAAGGTGTGGCAGCAGGAGTGGTTCTATATCACCGAACCCCGCGGCACCAAGTGGGCTGCTGCTCCTGCCTTCAGATCTGGACCTCCGCTGCGGCTCGCATCCTGGACCAACAAGGGCCTAGATTGGGGTCCCTTGACGAAGTGTCGACGCTGCAGAAGCGTATCAAGCGCATGATAAAAAGGACATCACCCTTGCTGATGATTCAGGTGATGCTCATCCGCCGAGCTCTCCCTTGCCAATGACGACCTCTCAAAATGTGGGAGTTCAATCCGGAGGGGCCACGAACCCTGCAACACTTCTTTGGTACAAGCACAAAGGGATCTGGAAGCTGCTCTTTTAGAAGCAGAAGACGTGGCCACGGACGTCCGACGACACCGGCCTCGACTGCAACAACCCGGCATCCCCAGTAAGTATCAAATTTACGAACATTACTTAGCTTGTTGATCTTAGGGAGGGGTCCTGAAAATTCCATCTCCTGAAAAGGATTGGATAAAGAAGGCCGAGCGGATTAAGTGTCCGGCCCGACTCCCGGAAAACCCAGTCGATCCTCTGTTAATGAAGATGCTAGTCCTGACGCCCTACCAGGAGCCGACAAAGAAGGACAAGAAGAAGAAGACCAAGGAGGCCGAAGGTGGCCTCCATCCCGAAGAAACTTCGGGCGCTGTGTCCGGAGGAACCGAAGCTCCTTCCTCTCACGAGGAAGACGAAGACGAGGACGAGGAGGAGGAGGAAGCAGAGAACCCTCCTCCCAAAGGGAAAAAGAGGGCGGCCTCCGTAGATCCGGAGGAGGGGGCGTCCAAGAGGGGAAGGAAATCCCTCTCAGGTGGCTCGGATTCGGGCACCGAGGCCGTCCCCAAGCACCGCCCCCGAACCAAGCCCCTCGCCGAATCGTGAGCTCCTTAAGATGTCTTATATACATCTAATATTTTTATAGATTATAAGTCTAATATCAAATTTCATATTTCAGTCCGGCCCATGACATTCCTCAAGAATCGTCGTCATCGGGGGATCTTTCGCCGGAGAAGATGGAGAGCGAGACGCCTCCATGAGCTTCCTCTCCTCCTAGGGCGAACGATCCCGAGGTGTCGTCCCAAAGGATTTCTCCGGGCTCCGGAGAAGTGCGGGAGGAGACCAATGCGGCACCGGAGGCTGCCGCGAACATGGGGGGCGCAACCCCCATGGAGACTGGCTACGGGGGTCCTGGATCATCCGACCCTCACCCGAATACTGTCCTGAAGACCCAAACGGTTTCAGAATCGGATCGGCGGCCCCCTCCGCAGGAGGGGGAGACGGCGACCTCTACGAATGCAGAGGCACCGAACATGCTGATGGATGCACTGCAAAGTGCATCCATCTTGGAGGAGCACCGTACCTTAATGGGTACGGTGGTTGAAAAGGTTCAGTCCGCTAAAAGCGGATTGAATGAAGCCTTCACGAGCCTACTAACAGGCTTTGAGGTATGCGATGTAATGTCTTTTAGCCGGTTTCCATAAAAAAATCCACCTATATATATAGATAGTAGCTCCTGAGACTCTGTTTGGCCAATGAAGAAGGGCGAACAGAGGGTCTATAGATATCCGCAGGAAATAACGTACTTATCCTTTTTTATAAAAATCAGGCTTCACTATTAGCGGCGACCGCTCAGGCCGCCGAAGTTTCTGAACTGAAGCAGAAACTACAGCTGGTCGATGAGGACAATATCCGGATTAACAAGCGGCTCGACGAGGCGCAAGGTATGTTTTCAAGTGCTCTATTTTCAATTGAATTAGTTTGCAAATGCTAAGTTGAAGCTCAAGCGCTGCTATATGGATAATTGCAGATGGTGCTGCTGAGGTCGAGACCCTCAGGAGTGACCTTGCCCGTGCAAAGGAGCAGGCAAGGGTGAGCGATGCGGCCGTTGAGAAAGCGGCCGCCAATTTGAAGGGCGAATAGGCCACCCGACGTCAGTTCGAGGAGCGCGTATCCAAGATTGAGCAAGAGCTCAAGGACGCAACTCGCAAGTGCGAGCTCCTTGAGGAGGAGAATAAAGCGAGGCGGCCGAACTCGCCAAAGCCTTTCAGGACGCCCAAGAGGCGAGGTCCGAATCCCGAGTGGCTCGCGAGGAGCTCCGACAGGCCAGACAGATAGCGGCTGGTAAGCCCTTTCTTTTACAATCTAATTTTGGCGATCAGAGGTATGCCTTCTTAATCAACTATGGAGTTCTCCAGACGCCTTTGCGGATCTTCCGAAGAGCACCGTTGACGCAGCGCAATTCTACCGGCCCAGGAGGGGCATGCAACGGAGAAGCTGTTCTGGTCGCAATTTGCAACGCAGGAGCGCTCGACGCTGCTGAACGACCAAATGGCGCAGTGGACCGAGCTGCATAAGATGTCCGGAGCGGCCACGAAGGAGGTCATACTCCGGTTGTGGCCGGATGAACCCGCTCTGAGCAGCTATGTTGGCCTAGTGCGGCCACTCATCGATGCCGTGCCCCGAATTGATGCCATCAAACAGTCAGTGTGCATAGAAGGTGCACAGAGGGTCTTCGCCCGCGACAAGGTGCACTGGGCTAAGATGAAAGCCGCCGTTGTTGCGGTGGAGGGTCCCCGAGAAGGCAAGGACCACCGCACACCGGAGCGTTATTTAAACGACATCCTCGAGGGTGCTCGCTTGATAGAGGGTCAATGCTCAAAGGACATTATATTCGAATGAATGTATCCGAACAACCCGGTCGTGTGTATTATAGATATTAAGGCTTTGTAATATATTTGTGCCATTATCTGAAGTTGTTTTTCCTCCTGTGCAGTCGTTTTTTATGCCTGAGAGTTTTCCAGTCGTCAGCTTCGATCTCCACGTAGATGCTACGGGGGTGTTCAGAATAGCACATGAGCACTCTTGTCCCAACATCTTGGTCCGTGACGGAGGTGTCAGTGCGGCGAACTAGACAATCGGACTATACGGCTTTACCGCTCTCACTTAGCCATAGGAGTTTGACGATGGGGCTATAAAATAGCCCCTGGTACGTATGTGACTATCCGAATGCGGATGCGTTACGTATATGACTGGAAAAATAGTCCTTCGTTTAATACGGAAAAATCATTAAAGATTTAGTAAGTCACCAAACGGCTGACCAGCTCTCGCCGCATCATGACAGCCAGTTTTCGGCTCTCTCTACGGAGGTGCTTGACCGGACGAACCGGAAACACAATCGAAGTAGTTCTCCCTTTACTACCCTAGCCGAACAAACGGAACGTAAGGTAGCAAACACAGGAGCCGTGCAACCCAACTATTGACCAAAGACATGATTCAGAGTCGATGCATATAATGCCAAGCTCGGGACGCCGAAGTGTGCTACAAAGCTGTTCGGGCTTTCATTTAGCGGCACATATGTGGCCGTACAGAGCCCCTGGCAATGGGTGTCGAGGTATGTGAGACAACTAGAGAGACGAAGTACATTTTTATGAATAAAGTTGATACCGAAAAAATTGTCCCTACTAGGATCTGATTGATACGTCAAGACATGATCTTACAGAGGGTACCATAAGCACCAAAATCATTTTACATGCCAGGGGTCTAATAACAAGGAGAAAAGCTCAGTATAAGTCCTTTAAATAAGGTTTGTTCCGAAGAGTCCTTTGGATGTCCTGCCGCACGTCTGCGCCGCTTTCGCCTTGTAGAGAGGGGTTCCTTAAAGGGAACGGTCTTCTGTTTCCCATATGAAACCGGGCTCGAAGTGAGTCCTTGTAAGTCCGTAGGATACATGGGATCGAATGCATCTGTGGTAGAAAAGTAAGTGAAGAAGAGTGGGAGGTCATAAAGGGTCGAGCTATACTATAGACCTTCCCGTATTGTGCCTCCGCTGATGCCCAAGGTATTTTGAGTGCGTAATGATGCATGCGCAGTACAAATTCCGCGGGTGTGCGCGGCGATCAATGGAGGCGAAACTGCTAGTCTAGCTCTGGAAGTACCGAGCCGCTAGCTTGCGGGACTAACAGACTCTTTTGACAAAGTCTGACGACTTGATGGCCGACGAGGTGTGCGGCTTGAGTGGACCGCTCTGTACTTCGGCTGCGAGAGCCGCGGTGTGCTCCCCGGTCTGGAGGGAGCGTTCCGTGTTTCCATTGACTGTTATGATGCCGCGAGGACTGGGCATCTTGAGCTTTAAATAAGCATAGTGCGACACCGCTTTGAATAGAGCAAAAGCGGTCCGTCCGAGCAGTGCGTGATAGCCACTTCGGAAGGGTACGATATCAAAGATCAAGTCTTCACTGCGGAAGTTTTCGGGCGAGGCGAAGACAACTTCCAATGTTACTGAGCCCGAGCAACGGGCCTCTACGCCAGGTATTACTCCTTTAAAGGTAGTTTTAGTGGGCTTGATTCTTGACGGATCAATACCCATTTTGCGGACGGTGTCCTGATAGAGCAGGTTAAGGCTACTACCACCATCCATGAGGACTCGCGTGAGATGGAATCTGTCGAAGATTGGGTCGAGGACCAAAGCTGCCGATCCTCCACGACGAATGCTGGTCGGGTGGTCCTTTCGATCGAAGGTGGTCGGGCAAGCCGACCATGGGTTGAATTTTGGGGCGACCGGCTCTACGGCGTAGACGTCCCTTAATGCGCGCTTGCGCTCCCGTTTGGGGATGTGGGTAAAATAGATCATATTGTTTGTTTTGACCTCGGGGGGAAATTGCTTCTGCCCCCCCGTGTTAGGTGGGCGAGGCTCTTCATCGCCGTCCTCGCTGGGCGGCCTTTTCCCCTTGTGTTCGGCATTGAGCTTGCCGGCCTGTTTAAAGACCCAACAGTTTTTGTTGGTATGATTGGCAGGTTTATTGGGGGTGCCATGAATCTGGCAAGGCCGATCAAGTATTCTGTCCAAACTAGATGGACCATCTTTGTTTCCTTTGAATGGCTTCTTCCGATGACCGGATTTTGAGCCACTGAATCCGGCGTTGACCGCCGTGTCTTCGGTATTGTTTTGATGCTTTTGCTTGTCACATCGCGGATTGCCATTGCCGTCCCTGGCTTCAGAGGTGCCTGGGTCGCTGGTGCTATTGCTTCTACGAGCTAGCCAGCTATCTTCTCCCACGCAAAAGCGGGTCATAAGTGCGGTAAGGGCTGCCATGGACTTCGGTTTCTCTTGGCCGAGGTGTCGGGCGAGCCACTCATCTCGGATGTTGTGTTTGAAGGCCGTGAGGGCTTCGGCGTCTGGACAATCTACAATCTGGTTCTGTTTAATTAAGAACCTGGTCCAGAGCTTCTAGGCTGATTCACCGGGTTGCTGGATTATGTGACTAAGGTCATCGGCGTCCGGGGGCAGAACATAGGTACCTTGGAAGTTGCCTCTGAAGGCGTCCTCCAAGTCTTCCCAGCTTCCAATAGAGTTTTCTGGGAGGCTATTCAGCCAATGCCGTGCTGGTCCCTTAAGTTTTAGGGGGAGGTACTTGATGGCATGTAGGTCATCACCGCGGGCCATGTGGATATGGAGAAGAAAGTCTTCAATCCATACTACGGGATCTGTTGTGCCATCGTATGATTCAATGTTCACGGGTTTAAACCCTTCTAGGAACTGGTGCTCCATTACTTCATCGGTGAAGCATAGGGGGTGTGCGGCTCCTCTTTATCGGGCGACGTCACGACGCAGTTCGGATGGAGTCCGTATGCGGTTTTCAGCCCAGGTGAGGTTGTGTTTATCGCGCCAGGTCTGACAGCCGTCTTGTTGCACTGGTGCGCGTCCCCTTGATCCATAAATTGATCCGGTATGACCAGCTCTATTGTCTAGGTCCTATCGCAGGTAGTGTGTGTACCCTGCATCCGCTGTTTCTCTGCCTCTAGGGCGAGGTGCGCCGGTTGGTGTTCAGCTTGGGTTGCCGCTCTGTCCCTGCCACGAGGTGGTCGGTCAGGCCCGTCAGCCGCGTTACGCGCTGTCGGTATAGGCTCTGGGACCTCATCATCGAATTGGGAGAGCAACCTGCGCTTTGGGTAACTCTTAGTTGGGCACTCGAGGCCGTATTACTCGGCTGCCAGGACATTCGTCCATCTGTTATTGAGTAAATCCTGATCGGCTTGAAGTTGCTGCCGCTTCTTTTTCAGGCTTCTTGCTGTGGCTATTAGACGGTGTTTAAAGCGCTCTTGTTTGAGGGGGTCCTCTGGTACGATGAAGTTTTCGTCGCACAGGCTCTCATCCTCTTCGGAGGTCGGTAGGTAGTTACTATCCTCTGAGCCTTCGTTCCCGATGGGATCATCGGGGTTGACTTGCCCCTCTTCCCAATCATCCTGTTCGGATGTTGGCTCGACCGAGGCGTCTTGGTCTTCGGCGTTCTCCGGGGTGTTATTGTCTCCGGTGCCGGTATTGCTGTCTTTTTCGCGACATGATTTTGATCTGCGCCGCTGACATCGATGCTTCGGAGGTACTTCAGCAGGCTCGTCCTCGAGATTCTTCCCATAGTCGGCATCATTCTCTTTGGGTGTGTCCACCATGTATACGTCATATGAGGAATTGGCCATCCAGCATCCGTTAAATGGCGGGTTCTGGCTTTGCTCCTCTTCGGCATCGTCGTCCATACAGTCGATGTCTTCGGAGGCGTAATCTAGCATGTCGGTTAAGTCATCGACAGTGGCTATAAAGTGGGTGGCGGGTGGGACGTAAAATTCCCCGCCCTCAGCCCCTAGTGTGGGCTGGGCGTACTTTGGCAGAGATCCTTCTGTAATGGCGAGGGATCACATTAAGTCCACGGCCTCGTTTAAGAGTGAGGTTTGGACAGGGAAGCGAGAGCCCCTGGAGCAGGGCGGGACAAGAGTTCCTCGGTCGGGCTCACGTAACACGGACCTCACGGGTTCGAATCTGGTGTTCGGGGATGAGTTCGACTTCATGTTTATAAAGGGAGCCTGGTATGACTCCGGGTCTGCCGGTGAAACGACCGCCTTCGTATCTCCGGTGTTGAGCTCTATGGTTGTGGAGAGTCCGGCGGGCACTAAACTCCCATCTTCAGACTCGGCGAGGTGTTTCGGATCTAAGGCCGGAGCTGCGATTGAGGCCGCGAACCCTTGGAAGATCAAGTCTCCCCGGATATCAGCGATGTAGTTTAGGTTTCCAAAACTGATCTGATGACCAGGGGCGTAGCTGTCGATCTGCTCCAGATGGCCAATCGAATTGGCACGCAGTGCGAGGCCGCCGAATACGAAGATTTGGCCGGGGAGAAAAGTCTCCCTCAGGTATTGATGTGGATGGTTGATGGAGCCATCAAGCCTTCTGGTGATGACACAGTGGAACTCTCAATGAAAGCACTAATGTCGGTGTCAAAACCGGCAGATCTCGGGTAGGGGTCCCGAACTGTGCGTCTAAGGATCGAAGGTAACGAGGAGGCAGGAGACACGATGTTTACCCAGGTTCGGGCCCTCTTAATGGAGGTAATACCCTACTTCCTGCTTGATTGACTTTGATGAGTATAGGGGTTACAAGAGTTGATCTACCTCAAGATCGTGATGGCTAAACCCTAGATGTCTAGCCTGTATGATTGTGTTCTTGCCCTATGAACTAAACCCTCCGATTTATATAGACACCGAAGGGATCTAGGGTTGTACAGAGCCGGTTTACAGAGAAAGGAAGGTGCATGATCCGAACGCCAAGCTTGCCTTCCACGCAAAGGAGAGTCCCATTCGGACATGGGGAAATGTCTTTAATCTCACATCTTCACGGCCCATTAGTCCGGCCCATACCACATAGCCCGGACGCCCGAGGACCCCTTAGTCCAGGACTCCCTCAGTCACCTCCGAAGAACAACTGCCCCCAAAACCTTCTTGATGAGGAGCAGACCTCGATGCGAGGGTCGATCCGTTGTTGGCCCGATCTTTCACGGCACAAAACTCCATCGCAGCAAGAACTAGATGCGGGTTTACAAAGATGTTCACAAACCTCGCAAAAACAACACGCCAACCCCTCGATCTGAAGGAATAACATGGACGAACCGTATAGGTTCAGCTTGTAATTTCCTACGCGCCGTGTCGCAGGAACTCAAACGCCAGTAGAGACTTTTGACAAGATTTCTCTAAACTCGATAATGGCCGACGGCCGAAAAACACACATGTGTCTAATTCATCTCAAAATAACCTGCCTGTTACATACGCACGTACTCAGCTTTATAATAGCTGATCCTTTTAACTTGACTCACAAGAAGAAAATCAATATTTGACCCAATGTCTAACTCATCACTTTTCTTGTTGACGCACCATCCCCCTTTGATGCATAAAGGAGGTGGCAAGAGGATGGCAGGACTCGATCCGGCCCGAGGAAGGCACCATCTCGGATTCACCAGCGACGATCGTACATAGCGCCATAAAAGAACGATTAGGGCAGTGGTGAACACCGGAGGAGCACAACATAGGAACTCCATGTCTCCCGGCACAATGCTTGTAACAGAGGAACATCCTCGAAGACGCCGTCATCGTACCGATCCATCACTGAATCGAGGCTTTCGCTCGAAGACAGCTGCCAACACCAAGCAAGGGAGGGAAATGACGACACACTCGACGATGCCTCCAGGAAGGGGAACGACACCCACAGGTGCCATCGCCGCCGGTCCGGCCAAAACCGGACATGATTTTCATTTGTAATGACGCACATCTCCACTCCTCCAAGGTTTCAGGCAGCACTGTCCAAGATGCCTCACACCGCCGTCACCGCAGCAATCTGCCACTAGAGTCGCGCAGCAATGGATCTCCCCCACCCGCACTGCTGAGAGAACGCGATCAAGACCAACAGCAACAGCACGGACGAAGAGAAACCACAACCAGCCATGTCGTGCAAGGGCTAGATCAGCCGTGTCGACCTTCATCCACACCAGGGGCTGCCACTAGATCCAATCTGACCCGCACCTCCGAGCACACCCCATCACCAACTCTCCCGAGGTAGCACCGAACGCTCCTCACACGGAGGTAGCTGACCGGCCGCTACCCGCCAGGGTCCTTCCTGGCAGGGCCTCGATGGCGCCGTCGCCTCCATGGTTGAGCACGTGCTGCCACCACAAGCAATGCTGGGGAATCACCCTCGACCACTGAGGGGGTCCTGGATTAGGGGGTCCTCGGACAGCCGGACTATATACTGTGGCCGGACTATTGAACTATGAAGACACAAGATAGAAGACTTCGTCTCGTGTCCGGATGGGGCTCTCCTTTGCGTGGAAGGCAAGCTTGGCGATTCGGATATGAAGATTCCTTTCTCTGTAACTGACTTTGTGTAACCCTAGCCCCCTCTGGTGCCTATATAAACTGGAGGGTTTAGTCCGTAGGACAACAATCATAATCTCATAGGCTAGACTTCTAGGGTTTAGCCATTACGATCTCGTGGTAGATCAACTCTTGTAATACTCATATTCATCAAGATCAATCATGCAGGAAGTAGGGTATTACCTCCATAGAGAGGGCCCGAACCTGGGTAAACATTGTGTCCCTCGCCTCCTGTTACCATTATCCTTAGACGTACAGTTCAGGACCCCCCTACCCGAGATCCGCCGGTTTTGACACCGACATTGGTGCTTTCATTGAGAGTTCCACTGTGACGTCGAAGATAGGCTTGATGGCTCGCCTTGTTATCAAGGACAACATCACCTCCGGGGGAGCCCTGGCTTCAGGCCAAACCCTCCGGCTGGGCGGCTTTACCATGGCCACCCGTTCGGCCGTCGGGCCAACGATGACTTCTTGGGTCATCGAAAATCGCCTTCGCGTAAGCTCAGAATACTCCGAACAGATGGATCCGATGGAGTTGTCGTCTTTAAATGAACTCCTGGATCGCATCGGCGCCTTGGGAGTCGCTACGGACTACGATCGGATTGGGCTTAAACCCGATCAGAGAGAAATTGGATCTCCACTGATCACTCATCAGATAGCGGTAGTGGAGAAGCAATGCGACGACTCTTCCCCTATGTTCAGTACGAACTATGTTCGGAGCTCTGAGCTCACAGAGCTGGATACTCGCTTGCGGGAAGAAATGCCCTGTATTCCGAGCTTAGAATCGGACCGTGGGCCGGAAAAATTGGTTGATATCCCGGAGTCCGAATTGTTAAGCTCGGAATTTTCTCAAGCTCCGGATCCCAGATTGGGTCAGGGTTCAGACTTAAATCCACCCACCCACCTAGATACAAGCGATCTTACCTACATCAGAAAACAGTCCCAGGAAAGAGTCCATCACTTTTGGGCCAGATTCCTCCTTATCAAGGACAGGATCAAGGACTGCCGCGATGAAGACGCAATCTCATTATTCTGCAAAAACTGCACGGACGAGGGAATCCTCAACGCAATCAATCGCTTTTACATATCACACTTCTCTGACTTGGCAACCATAGTACTGAAGTACTACGCAATGGAAAGCGCCTGGAAAACTCAGGCAACCTCTTAGGAGCCACCAGTTTCCACTAAACCACACGTCCGGATAAAAAGGACGCACCCTCGTCGGTCGCTTGATCCAATAACAAAAAAAAGCAAAGCCCGTTACGGCGTGCGGAACCGTTCTGGAGGGATGGCTTGATAGGCCATGCAAAATACACACAACACCGGATGCCGTACCAACCCATAGCCTTCGAGCATGTTGGATACTCCGGCAGGTGGCCAAGAGCGGAGAAGATCTACTCACCAGAAACACCGTGGAGCAACATCCCACGGAAGACAACAACCCTACAGTATTGACAGTCTTCGAGACTTTCGCCTCAAACAATAGGCACAAAACGGCACTCCGCAGCCTCGCCGAAGTCTGCCAAGTTGTAGCAATACACCCCTGGAGCAACACGGCCATAACTTTCAACGCCAGTGACGAACAAAATTCAGAACAGTCCGGGCACCTGCCGCATTGGTCCTCAGTCTGATTGTGGACGGCTTTCGGCTAACCAAAGTGCTCATGGACGGCGGCAGCAGACTAAACCTCATTTACGAGGAAACTCTCAGCAAAATGGAAATAGACAGGAGCCACATTGAGCAAAGTAATACGACCTTCCGAGGAATTATTCCCAGTCGGGAGGCGCGATGTGCGGGAAAAATCACACTCGATGTGGTATTCGGCACGCCGGAGAATTATCGGTCCGAAGAAATAACCTTTCAAGTGGCCCCTTTCAACAGCGGATATCACGCCCTGTTAGGGCGAGACGCATTTGCAAGCTTTGAAGCTATACCCCATTACGGGTACATGAAGCTCAAGATGCCCGGGCCCAATGGAATCATCACTCTTGACAGTGATCCGGGCGTAGCACTCCGTGCCGAAAACAAAACTGCCGCCTTGGCCCTCGAGGCATTGTCTGAAGCCCTCGCGGCCGAAGAATTAACCGCATTGCGCTCCACGGTGGATAGGGATGACGTGATACTTGATAAGCGATCCAAATCCACCTCCTTCAAACCAGCAAACGAAATAGTCAAATTCCAGGTCGACCCAACGGACTCCACAAAGACAGCATCCATCGGGGCACAGCTGGACCCCACGGTCGACGCCACACTGCAGGCATTCCTACGTGAAAACTGGGACATATTTGCCTCGCACCCTCCTGATATGCTAGGAATCCCATGTAGGCTGGCCGAACATAGCCTAAATATATTGAAGGGATACAACCCGGTCAAGCAAACATTATGGAGCTTTCCGAACCCAAACGACAAGCCATGGGAGAGGATCTAGCCAAGTTACTCGAGGCCGGATTCATCAGAGAGATAAAACACCTGGACTGGCTAGCAAACCTGGTGATGGTACCAAATAAAGATAAATCCTGGCGCCTATGTGTCGATTTCAAAGACCTCCACAAGGCTTGCCCTAAGGATCCTTTTCCCCTCCCCCGCATTGATTAGATCATCGATGCTATCGCAGGACACGACTCGCTGTGTTTCCTTGACGCATACTCTGGATACCATCAAATTAAGATGAAGGAGTCCGATCAAGCCGCAACGACATTTATCACCCTATACAGGCCTTTCTGCTTCAACACTATGCCTTTTGGGCTCAAAAACGCTGGTGCCACCTATCAACGCATGATTCAAACATGCCTGGAGAAACAAATCGGCAAGACAGTTGAAGCATACGTGGATGACGTAGTCATCAAAACTAGGCACGTCGAATCCTTAATAGACAATCTGCGTCTCACATTCGACAACCTCTGAACATATGACATCAAGCTCAATCCGGAAAAGTGTGTTTTCGGCGTTCCAGCTGGAAAACTTTTGGGCTTCTTCATTTCCAACAGAGGAATTGAGGCAAACCCAGCTAAAATCCGAGCTTTGTCATAGTTGGCTACACCAACAGACCTTAAACAAGTCCAAAAATTATCCGGATGTGTGACAGCCCTAAGCCGTTTTATCTCCAGACTAAGAGAAAAGGCATTGCCACTCTATCGCCTTCTCCGACGCACCGATCACTTCGAGTGGACAGACGCGGGAACGGCCGGATTGGAAGGAATAAAGGCTCTTCTAGCAAGCAACCCAATCTTCGCCGCGCCAAATGTCGGCGAACCCATGTTATTATACATATCGGCCACACACCAAGTTGTGAGTGCGATGCTCGTCATCGAACGAGAGGAGGACGGACAAATTCCCGCTCCAAAAGCTGGTATACTACGTATCCACTGTCCTCACACCATGCAAATCCCGGTACCCTCATTACCAAAAAATAGCATACGCGGTTTTCATGGCATCTCGGAAGCTACGACACTACTTTCAAGAGTGCTTGATAATGGTGGCCTCCGAAGTACCGCTCAATGACATAATAAACAACCGCGATGCTACGGGCCGGATTGCCAAGTGGGCCATTGAGCTCCCCCCATTCGACATATCATACAAACCGCGCCGGGCAATTAAATCCCAGGTATTGGCCGACTTCATCGCTGAATGGACAGAGGACGAACTCCCTAAATAGTACGACACATATTCCAATTGGGTCATGCACTTCGACGGCTCCAATATGCTGGCAGGCCTAGGGGCAGGCGTTGTCCTAACATCCCCTACTAGAGATACTGTTCAGTACGTCCTACAAATATTATTCACGGACTCCAACAATGCAGCCGAATACGAAGCTTTATTGCATGGTCTTTGGATGGCCGTCTCCATGGGCATACAACGCCTAGAAGTGCGCGGGGATTCAAACCTCGCAATATCTCAAATAAATGGAGATTTCAATGCCAAAGATCCCAAGAGGGCGGCTTACCGTAACGCTGTTCTCAAAATGTCGGCTCGCTTCGAGGGGCTCGAGTTTCACCATATGGCTCGAGAAAGTAATCAAGCCGCGGATGTCCTTGCTCGCATCGGTGCTAAGCGTGACCCCGTCCCACCTAACATATTTCTGGAAACGCTCTTCAAGCCATCCGTGGTGTGGCAGGGGGAGAGCGACAATACCAATCCGGATCCGAAGAAAACTCCAGATTCCGAACACACCAACATAATCGGGGGCTCACCCACCGAAATTACACCATCGGCCCATCTCATCATGGCGGTCATCGCCTCTTGGACCAAACCCTTCTTGGCCTACCTCAATAGGCGAGAACTTCCTGAGGATCAGAATGAGGCACGCTGCATTGTGCGGCGATCTAAAGCCTACAAGGTCCACGAAGGAGAACTCTATAAGAAAAGTGCTACCGGAGTACTTCAAAGGTGTATCTCCGAGGACGAAGGGCGGCAACTCTTGGCCGAAATTCATGCCGGTCTTGGTGGCGACCATGCCGCAGCTCGGGCCCTTGTAAGCAAGGCCTTCCGTATAGGTTTCTATTGGCCGACGGCCCGAGCAGACGCACATGACCTTGTCCAACATTGCGTCGGATGCCAGCTTTTTGCCAACCAAAGCCATATGCCACCCACCGCTCTACAAACAATCCCCATCACTTGGCCTTTTGCGGTCTGGGGGCTTGATATGGTCGGACCCCTTAAAGGAGGAATCCATAAGAACAAATATTTGTTGGTCATGGTAGATAAATTCACTAAGTGGATAGAGGCCAAACCGGTTAAAACGGCAGAAGCCGGGCCAGTGATAGACTTTATATCCAGGGTTGTGCACCGTTATGGTGTTCCACACAACATCATCACCGACAACGGCTCCAATTTCATAGCCGATGAGGTGAAGGCCTGGTGTGCCAATCTGGGCATCAAGCTTGACTACGCCTCTGTCTATCACCCACAAACCAACGGCCAGGTCGAACGCGCCAATGGTCTTATCATGAGCGGCATTAAACCCAGGTTAGCGTGGTCTTTGAAAGAACCAGACAACCACTGGGTCGAGGAGCTCGACTTCATACTCTGGGGGCTGCGGACCACGCCCAATCGTTCAACCGGATATACACCTTTCTTTATGGTGTACGGCGCAGAGGCCGTGTTGCTCTGCGACATTATTCATGACTCACCTCGAGTGTGCATGTATGAAGAGAGAGAAGCCGAGCTGGATTGGCAGGATAGCTTAGATGCCCTGGAGGAGGAGCGCGATGTCGCAAAAGCCCGTTCCACATTCTACCAACAACGGGCCCGCAGATATCAAAGTAGAGAAGTACGGGCCAAGACTTATAATGTTGGCGAACTCGTTCTACGCTTGCCGGAGAAGAAAAAGGACAAACTCAAGCCCAAGTGGGAGGGTCCCTTCATCATTTACGAAGTTCTCACCGTAGGAGCGTACCGCCTGCATGATGCATCAGACAACCGCCTAGAGCCGAACCTGTGGAACGCGGCCAGACTCCGAAGATTCTATGACTAGCGCCGGACTCTTCGTTCGTCCCCTTTCCCCCTTTTTTGTTTCCATTATTTATTTTTTATCTCTTCTCACCTTTCTTTTTTAGAGCTGTAAAGCTTTCGTACGGCTAAACCGTACACCTACGACACATACAATTCTTAATATGTATGTCAATTATACCTGGAGGCTTCTCGCACATAAGCTTATTATTATTATTATTATTTTCCGAGCATCAAGCTCACCACATATGTGTCTTTTCCACGTATGTACCTTTTCTCCGCCATTATATGCATCGATATGACTTAAGTTTTGGCCAAGCTGGGTTGCCTGGCTCCTGTGCTTATGCCCTAAGTTCCCGTTAGTGCAGCTAGGGCATAAAGGGAGCACCTCTGCGATTGTTACTGCCGGGTCATCCGGATGTGTACCTCAGACTAGGTGAAGCCGAAAGCTAGCGTTCTTAAGGGAATATTCGATCGGCGGTCTAAAGATGTTTTTATTTGTCACATTATGAACCCCCAGATGCTATGTATGCTGTGGTTTTCTCAATCGAAGTCCAGACGTGCACGTTAAACGCATGTCGACCCAGGGAAAGGAACCCTTAACGAAACTATTCTGTCTGGAAGATGTTTCTTACTATCAAATTGTAATATAACATAACTAGCCGGATACTTGTCTTTTCAAGCAACTATGACCCCTACGCCTGGTTTCCACGCATACGGTAGTTTACATTACCGAGCGGGTATTCGGAAGCACTCCGCACCCTCGGGTCCAGAGGTTGAAGCGAAAAGATCCGCCATGACAAGCGTTTTACAATTCAGCTAGAGACATAATTTGTCAAATGAAGTACATAGTCACTTAGACTCAAACACTTCTTCCTCTATGCCATCCAACAGGCTATCTAGCCTACAATCCTGTTGGGAAAGTAATATAATATGGTAGGGTATGTGGCTTTTTAATGTCGAATCGGGATTCACTAAGACAGAAATAAAGCATTGGGTCGAGCTACTGTAGTCTCCCCCATTGACCTTTTTTTAGATAGAATCCTCAAAACTTGGCGGCTACTTGTACCTGGTCGTATACCAAACTTACGGGAATTTCTTCTCCATTTGACCCTACAGGTCCGATCCGAGCCATGTGATTCGGGTCGAGCTTGGTATACCGAGTTTTCACCATTGCCTAGGCTTCTCGCACACCTTCTCGGCAGGACGATATCTTCCATAATCGGAAGCGCCGCCGCGCTCCTTTGAATAGCTGCACAAGCCCCTCCATACTTCCTGGAGGAGAGTCGGATGGCCATAAGGCCTTGGCCATACTTTGCATCACCTGCCAAGCTCGCTCGTGCAATTGTGACAGCTCTTGTAGCAGATCGCTCAACGATCCGGACACCTCCTCTTCGGGACGGCCCGTCAATATACCTATAGACATAATTATTGTCAGTTTTTTTCCTTGCCGAACTATGTAAAGGTAAGTCCGAACACATACTAAATATGCCGCCTCATAGCTTCTTATTCTCCTTCACGGAGTCAACTAGCTGGGCTCGCACATCTTTTAGCTCTTCACCAAGCTTGGTGTTGGCATCTTGCAGTTTGTTCTTCTCCACCCCGACTTTTGTCAGTACACGTTCGCTCGCAGCCAGTTGCCTTTGAGCTCCTGGATTTTCCGCTCATGCGACTTCCGGTGCCTCTGTCATAAGATTTGCACCTGTATTAATACCCCTGATATATGATCATGTTTTCTCGATAGAGGGGAACATTACCAGACACTGCCTTCTTGGATTGCTCCAGTTCGGTGGTAGCAGCAGTTAGCTGGGCTTGACACTTCTTTAGCTCTTGAG
Organism: Triticum aestivum; assembly: GCF_018294505.1. Lineage (NCBI taxonomy): Eukaryota > Viridiplantae > Streptophyta > Magnoliopsida > Poales > Poaceae > Triticum > Triticum aestivum. The sequence goes on from NC_057799.1 coordinate 93,751,924, forward strand.
ACAATAGGTCTTTCTTCTCTTTGAGCACCTGGGTATACAACGATCCTTAAATCAGTTGCTTAAACTGCTTCAAGTCTCGGGGGCTGCTGGTATATAGTTATTAGAATTGTGCAAGTATGAACTTACCCGCATATCCTTCAAATACTGGTCCGTGGCTTTGGAAAGCCCATCTCGAGCAGCTCGGATGTATGCATCACCCGAATTGAAGGCGTTGAAAGCCTCTTCTGAAAAACCAGGGTCGCGAAGAGCGGCCCGCCGACGCCGATGATTCATGACGCTTTCCACTTCGGATTTTGTGGCGGATACTTTATCGGAATCCTGTGCAGAAGGACAATCCGGTGTCACTTCCGCATTAGCCTCAGTCCTCGTGACAGGGTCCGGAATCCGGCTAGTAGTGGCATGACCGGCAGGATCCCCGGACATAGTCCGGTGAATGTTTTTCCTGATAAGACACAACGGATAGTGTCATACTTTAAGATGCCGACCATGGAGCATATTTAAAACCATACCTCTTCAATGAAGGCTCAGCCATATCTCTATTTGCCTTCCTCTTCGAAGGCCTGCGCGTCGCCTCTGGTGCTGCATGGTGCATCGATCGCCTCCCCTTTAGAGCATAATATAGTGTGGTGGGTAAGGCGGAAGAGGGAAATTCTCCCAAAGGACAAGTCTCCTAATTACTTACATGCGACGCAGGGAGGAGACCGGGATAGTCAGCCATGATGGCCACTTTGGTGCCGTCGCAGCTCGCTTGTAAAACACCCCTTCCCCAAGCTCCACGAATATATATGGATCCTCCTCGAATCTGGGATCAAGGGCCTGGTTTTGGTCCTCTGGTTGTGGAGCGGGGCTGTGGATCTCCCTGGTAACTTTCCGCCATTCCTGTTATAAATGGCGGATTAATATTTATGAAAAAGTATTCAGGGAGTTGATGGAGTAGAGTAGTGGAACGGAAACTCACCCAGCTGGGAGGGTTGTACATGGAAAATCCATCCCTGGGCTTAATGTGGATGAACTCCTCCTCTCCCCCTTGTATAAATCGGACAGTATTTTCGCCAATGTGGCGGAAGTGTCCGGACCCTTCCAACCATAGCGGGTGGCATCATCTTCTCCATTGAAGTGCCACGTAGGGTGCCCTCGGTATTGGAGTGGCTGAACCCCTCGCATTATGGATATCACCATAACCTCGACTATTGACAATCCAGATTGTGCGAGCGTTTTTATCTTGCTCATCAGTTGGTGGACTTCCATGCTATCTTCCTCCCTAGGGCTCCGAGGGCGCCAGTTGAGGCACTTCTTCAATGGAGTATTTGAATATTCAGGAAGACCCCTCCGGATTGGGTCAGGAAGGGAGACGTCTTCAACATAAAACCATTCAGAAGGCCAGTCTTCGGATGCCTTCTTCGGCGTACCGGATAGGTATCCGGTTCTGGCGATGCGCCATATCTCGGCTCCGCCCACTTGGAATATAGATCCCTCCTGATTACAAGGGACGAGGCAAAACAACTTCTTCTATAACTCGAAGTGGGCCTCGCAACCCAGGAATAGCTCACAAAGAGCGACATAACCCGCAATATGCAGGATGGAGGCAGGTGTGAAGTTGTGCAGTTGGAGGCCGTAGTGCCCCATAAGCCCTCGGAGGAATGGATGGATTGGAAATCCAACACCTCTCAACAAATAGGGAACAAAACATACCCGTTCTCCCCTGGATGGGTTGGGGAACTTCTCCGCCTGTTCCCCGCAATCGAGAGAAGCCAATCCGGCTCGAACGGGGACCAGATCTGTGGGGGGAAGAAATCCCTGGGTTTGCAGCTTCACCAGTTAGCCGTGGGATACAGAACTCTTTTCCCAGTCACCCTGCTTGGGGCCATGAGGGCGTGAGGAAGAGCTGGGAGTGCTAGCCATGTTGGGGTGGTTTCGCCGAGCAAGCTCTGCGAATTCCTCGTTTGGGAGAGATGGTGTGGATTAGATCTGAAGATCCCCGTCTCTTTAATAGACAATTTTCTCATACAGCCAGGGGGGTAAATGCAAAAATGACCCGACCTCTCGTATTCGCTCGACACGTGGAAGCTGAAATCATGAAGGTGCAGAAGCCGATGAGCGCGTCATTAAATGAAAGGTTGGACACTACTATTTAAGTCAGGTACCTTGAAGTATTCGGAGAGGGAACTTTCGGTGTCAAAACCGGCGGATCTCGGGTAGGGGGTCCCGATCTGTGCGTCTAAGGCTGATGGTAACAGGAGGCAAGGGACACGATGTTTTACCCAGGTTCGGGCCCTCTCGATGGAGGTAAAACCCTACTTCCTGCTTGATTGATATTGATGATATGAGTGTTACAAGAGTTGATCTACCACGAGATCGTAGAGGCTAAACCCTAGAAGCTAGCCTATGATGATTATGATTCTGTCTCTAAGGACTAAACCCTCCGGTTTATATAGATACCGGAGGGGGCTAGGGTTTACATGGAGTCGGTTACAAAGAAGGAAATATAATATCCAGATCGCCAAGCTTGTCTTCCACGCAAAGGAGAGTCCCATCCGGACACGGGACGAAGTCTTGAGTCTTGTATCTTCACGGTCCAACAGTCCGGCCAAAGTATATAGTCCGGCTGTCCGGATACCCCCTAATCCAGGACTACCTCAGTAGCCCCTGAACCAGGCTTCAATGACGATGAGTCTGGTGCACAGTTTTGTCTTCGGCATTGCAAGGCGGGTTCCATCTCCGAATACTCCAAAGTACCTATTGCAACAAACAGTGTCCGACTTCCCATCAATGTTGTACCCCTTGGCTTCTGTGCTTCAATAATGACCATCTCCACGTGTCGAGCGAATACAAGGAGCCGGGGCATTTTCACATTCGCCCCCCGGTCCTGTACGCAAATCATCTATTTGAAGGGACGGGGATTCTCAGATCCAAGCTTCACCTTCTTCCCTTGAGCGAGCATCCAACAGAGCACGCCCAGAAAAAATCATTCCAGCATGGCTGGTCGTCGCAGCTCCTCCTCTCGCTCCCGTAGCTCTAGGCCAGGTGATTGGGAAGAATGTTCTGTTCCTCAAAACCGTTTAATAGAGCTGCAGACCCAAGGGTTTCTTCCACCGGCGTTCATGGTCCCCGTCCGAGCCGGACTAGCCACCTATAATGGCGGGGAGCAAGCGGAGAGATCTCCTAACCGATCCCCGAGGGAGCGAATATGCCTCATCCCGCATCTACTAAGAGGCGTCGGGTTTCCAATCCACCCATTCCTTCGCGGGCTCCTGGAGTTCTACGGCCTCCAATTGCACAACTTCACCCCTGCCTCCGTGCTGGACATAGCAGGATACGTTGCCCTTTGTGAACTATTTCTTGGCTGCGAGGCTCACTTCGGTTTATGGAAGAAGTTGTTCTGCCTCGTCCCTCGCAACCAGGGGGAATCCATATGTCAAGTGGGCGGAGCCAAAGTATGGCGTGTTGCCGAGACCGGATACCTATCTGGTACTCCCAAGAAGGCACCTGAGAACTGGCCCTCAGAGTGGTTTTATGTTGACGACGTTCCCCTTCCGGATCCAGTCCGGACGGGTCTCCCTGAGTTCAGTAATGCTCCGCCGAAGGCACGCCGAAGTTGGCGCCCTCAGGGCCCCCAGGAGGAGGATACCAGAGAAGTACACTTCTTGATGAACAGGATAAAGATACTAGCCAAATCAGGGCTGACGATAGTCGAGGTTATGGCAATATGCATAATGCGGGGAGTGCAGCCGCTTCAATATTGGGGGAAGCCCATGTGGCATTACAATGGGGAAGATGACGCCACCCGCTGTGGTCGTAAAGGTCCGGACTCCGCCACTGCTCTGGCGAGGATATTGTCCGATTTGTATAAAGGAGAAGAAGAAGAATTCCTTCGTGTTAAACCGCGGGATGGGTTTTTTATGTACAACCCCCAAGTTGGGTAAGTTGCCACTCTTTGCCCCCGCTCCATTCTTTCTGGCGTCCTTCGTCATGATTATTTACCTCAATATTTCTAAGCAGGAACTGAGGAGGGCCGCTGAAGGATTCAACAGCCCCTCCCTGCAGCCAGAGGACCCCAGAAGGGCATTCGATCCCGGACTCAAAGAAGATCCGGACATTACTGTGGAGCTTGTCAATGGGACATTTTATCAGGCCAGCTGCGATGGCGCCTCGGTGGCTATTGTCGCCGACTATCCCGGACTGCTGCCTGCATCGCGTGTAAACAAATCTGAAACCTTATCCTCCGAAGAGGACCCCTTTCTGACGCCATGCCTTATTCCTAAGATATCATATTTTTGCAGAGACGACCATCGGAACGCGGCACCGAGCCCCTGGGGGCTCGTCGGCAAAGGGCGTCCGGATCGGGCAGGCTTAAGAGGCAGGCGATTAGGGCCGAAACGCCGTTGCAGATATATGGTAATAACCTGCTCTGTTATTATTGTGTCTGAAATGTAACAACGTCCTTTATGTCCTGGCAGAAAGAGGAGTTGCCGGACTATATCCGGAGATCCTGCCAATCACGCCTCCACCAGTTGGATTCCGGAACCGGTTTTGAGAGAGGAGGCGGACGCGGGGCCGATGCCGAATTGTCCTCCGACAGAGGATGCAGATATGCTCTCCGCCACAAATTCCGAAGTAGAGAGTGCCATGAATCACCGGTGCCGACGGGCCATACTTCTCAATAACGTCTTTTCCGAAGAGGCATTTAATGCTTTCAATTCGGGAGACGCATACATCCGAGCTGCTCAGGGCGGGCTCGCCCGGGCGACGGACCAGTATGCCAAAGATATACGGGTAGGAAAATTTGATAAGCATGTATAGCAATAGCCCCTGAGACTTGAAACGGTTAGAACAACTGTTTTAAGGATCAATTTATTCACAGGTCCTTGTAGATAAGAATGCCCAATTGTCTCAAGAGCTGGAGGATTGCAAGACCCAGCTGAGGGCCGCAGTTGCCAAACTAGAGGAATCCCAGAATGCCTCATCTGGTAATATTTGTCTCAAATAGAGAAAGTGTATGGACATGTGCCAGTTAGTACTGGCTTGTTTGATAAGTCTAACAGAAAATTCTGCAGACAATCCCGGGGAGAATCCGGAGATCATGAGGGAGAGTGAGTCACATCTCCAAAGGCAGCTAAAAGCTGGCGAGCGTGTTCTTACTCAAGTTAGGCGGGAGAAGAACGGTCTTCAAGATGCCAATGTCCGGCTGGGCGTCGAATTAAAAGATGTTCGCGCTCAGCTGGCGGACTCCGTGAAGGAGAACAGAAGGCTTTGTCAAGGCATTTATGGTAAGTGCCTAGACGAACTGTAGTACAACCCGGCGAGGAAGCTTATTGACAGAGGTTTATATCTGTAGGTATGTTGACGGGCCGCCCTGAAGAGGAGATGCCCGCATCCGCAGGTGATTTACTGCAGGAACTCTCACAGCTGCACGACCGAGCTCGGCAGGTGATGCAGGGTATTGCCCAGGCCTTGTGGTCATCCACCTCCCCACGAAAAGGCATGGGGGAGCTCGTGGATATGCTCCAAGGAGCACGGCGGCGCTTCCGATTGTGGAAGATGTCAGCCTGCCGACAAGGTGCAAGAGGAGCCTGGGCCATGGTGAAGACGCGCTACACCAAGCTTGACTCGAACCATATGGCCGAAGTCGGACCGGCGGGGCCAGATGGGCAAGAAATTCCCGTAAGTCTGGTGTATGACCAGGTAGCATTAGCCGCAAAGTATTCCCAACAGGATTGTAAGCTAGATAGCCTGTTGGATGGTATAGAGGAAGAATATAGTCAGTCCAAGTGACAATGTAATTCAATGGACATATGTAGTCCCTAGCTGGATTAAAATCATTTGTCATGGCGGACCTTTTCGCTTCAGCCCCCGGATCCGACAGTTCGGGGTGTATCTGAATACCCGCTCAGTTATGCAGAACCGGGGTATGCGTGGAAACTAGGCGTAGGGGTCATAAGTGCTTGAACAGACAAGTACCCAACTAGTTATGTTATATTACATGGATAGTAAGAAACATCTTCCAGGGAGAATAGTTCCGTTAGGGGTTCCTTTCCCTAGGTACGCATGCATCGATGTACATGTCCGGACTGCGAACAGAGACGCAGGATACAAAACTTCTGGGGATTCGCGTTGTGATAAAAAAACATCTTTTGTTCACCGACCGAATATTCCCTTAAGAACGCTAGCTTTCGGCTTCACCCAGTCTGAGGTACACATCCGGCTGAACCGGCAGTAACAATCGCAGAGGTGCTCCCCTTATGCCCTAGCCGAATTAACGGGAACGTAGGGCATAAACACAAGAGCCAGGCAACCCAGCATGGCCACATCTTAAGTCATATCGACGCATATAATGGTGAAGAAAAGGCAAATATGGAAAAAGAACGCATATGTGATAGGCAAGAAGCCATGAAAGCAATTGTATTTAGCTTCCGTATAGGAAGCCCCCAGGTATGGTTTACACACATAGTGCGGCCGGAGTGGTCTGGGCCTCCGCACTGTATTGAGTACTTTGTGTGAAGAAGGAAAAAGGGCGAGAAAGGAAAAGGGGGGGGGGACATAATTAAAAAGGTAGGGGGTAAGGAGACAAACACTGAGTTCGGCGCTAGGCGTAGAATCTCCGGAGTCTGGCCGCATTCCATGGGTTCGGCTCGAGTCTGTTATCGGATGCATTACGCAGGCGGTACGCTCCTCCGATGAGAACTTTATCAATAATGAAGGGACCCTCCCACTTAGGTTTGAGCTTGTCCTTCTTCTTCTCTGGTAGGCGTAGAACAAGTTCGCCAATATTATAAGTTTTGGCCCACACTTCCCTGCTTTGGTAATGTCGAGCCTGCTGCTGATAGAACGCGGAACGGGCTTTTGCGACGTCGCGCTCCTCCTCCAGGGCATCTAAATTGTCCTGCCGATCTAACTCGGCTTCCTTCTCTTCGCACATGCGCACGCGAGGCGAATCATGGATTATGTTGCAGGGTAGTACTGCTTCTGTGCCGTACACCATAAAGAATGGTGTGTATCCGGTGGTGCGATTCGGCGTGGTCCGCAGTCCCCAGAGTATGGAGTCGAGCTCCTCGACCCAGTGCGTGTCCGATTCTGTCAAGCACCGCACTAGTCTGGGTTTGATGCCGCTCATGATGAGACCGTTTGCACGTTCGACCTGGCCGTTTGTTTGGGGATGTTAGACAGAGCGTAATCGAGCTTAATGCCCATGTTGCCGCACCAAGTTTTCACTTCATCGGCTGTGAAGTTTGAGCCATTGTCAGTGATGATGCTGTGGGGGACGCCGTATCGGTGTACAACCCCGGGTATGAAGTCTATCACTGGTCCGGATTCAGCCGTTTTGACTGGTTTGGCCTCTATCCATTTGGTGAACTTGTCCACCATGACCAATAAGTATTTTTTCTTATGGCTTCCCCCCTTATGGGGTCCGACCATATCCAGCCCCTAGACCGCAAAGGGCCAAGTAATGGGGATTGTCTGGAGAGCGGTGGGGGGCATGTGGCTCTAATTGGCGAAGAGCTGGCAACCGACGCAGTGTTGAACAAGGTCCTGTGCGTCTGCTCGGGCTGTCGGCCAATAAAAGCCTGTGCGGAAGGCCTTCCTGACGAGCGCCCCAGCCGCAGCGTGGTGTCCACCGAGTCCGGCATGGATTTCAGCCAAGAGCTGCCGCCCTTCCTCTTCGGAGATGCATCTTTGGAGCACTCCGGTCGCACTTTTCTTATAGAGTTCTCCCTCATGGACTTTGTAGGCTTTGGAGCGCCGCACGATGCAACGTGCTTCATTTTGGTCTTCGGGGAGCTCCTGCTTATTTAGGTAGGCCAAGAAAGGCTCGGTCCACAAGGCAATTACGACCATGATTTCGTGGGCCGAAGGTGTTATTTCGGTGGCGGAGCCTCCGATTACGTCTGATGGTTCGGAGTCTGGGGGTGTATTCGGATCCATGCTAGTGTTGCCGGACTCCCCTTCCCATACCACGGATGGCTTGAACAACCTTTCCAGGAATATGTTAGGTGGGACAGGGTCGCGTTTAGCGCCGATGCGGGCGAGGATATCTGCCGCTTGATTGTTTTCTCGAGCCACATGGTGGAATTCGAGCCCCTCGAACCGAGCTGACATTTTGAGGACGGCATTATGATAAGCCGCCATTTTCGGATCCTTGGCATCGAAGTCTCCGTTTATTTGTGATATTGCTAGGTTTGAATCCTGCGCACCTCCAGGCGTTGAATGCCCATAGAGACTGCCATTCGAAGACCATGCAACAGAGCCTCGTATTCGGCTGCGTTGTTGGAGTCTGTGTATAATATTTGGAGTACGTATTGGACCGTATCTTCGGTGGGGGAAGTCAGGACTACACCTGCCCCCAATCCGGCCAGCATTTTAGAGCCATCGAAGTGCACGATCCAATTAGAGTACGCGCCGTACTCTTTAGGGAGTTCGGCTTCTGTCCATTCGGCGACGAAGTCAGCCAATACTTGCGACTTAATGGCCCGCCGTGGTTTGTATGTTATGTCGAACGAGAGGAGCTCGATGGCCCATTTCGCAATCCATCCCGTAGCATCGCGGTTGTTTATTATGTCGTTGAGTCGTACTTCGGAGGCCACCGTAATCGAACACTCCTGGAAGTAGTGTCGTAGCTTCCGGGATGCCATGAAGACCGCGTATGCTATCTTTTGGTAGTGTGGGTATCGGGATTTGCATGGGGTGAGGACCGTGGACACGTAATATACCGGCTTTTGGAGCGGGAATTTGTATCCGTCTGCTTCTCGTTCGACGACGAGCACTGCGCTTATAACTTGATGTGTTGAGGCTATGTACAATAGCATAGGTTCGCCAATATTTGGCGCTGCTAGAACTGGATTGCTGGCCAATAAGGTCTTTCTCATCCAGTCCGGCCGCGGCTGCATCCGTCCACACGAAGTGTTCGGTGCGGCGAAGAAGGCGGTAAAGAGGTAGTGCTTTTTCTCCTAATCGGGAGATAAAGCGGCTTAAGGCAGCCACACATCCAGCTAGTTTCTGGATATGCTTGAGGTATGTTGGGATAGCCAACTGCGATAGAGCTCGGATTTTTGCCGGGTTTGCTTCAATTCCTCTATTGGAAACGATGAAGCCGAGCAACTTCCCGGAGGGTACGCCGAAAACACATTTTTCCGGGTTTAGCTTGATGTCGTATGTTCGGAGGTTATCGAACGTAAGCCTCAAGTCGTCTATTAGAGTTTCGACGTGTCTTGTTTTTATGACCACGTCATCCACATATGCCTCCACTGTTTTGCTGATTTTCTTTTCCAGGCATGTTTGAATCATGCGTTGATAGGTTGCGCCGGCATTTTTAAGCCCGAAAGGCATAGTGTTGAAGCAGAAAGGACCATATGGCGTTATGAAGGCCGTTGCCGCTTGGTCGGACTCTGCCATCTTTATTTGATGGTATCCGGAGTATGCGTCGAGGAAACACACTGAGTCGTGTCCTGCGGTGGCGTCGATGATTTGGTCGATGCGAGGGAGGGGGGAGGGATCCTTGGGGCAAGCCTTGTTGAGGTCTTTGAAGTAGACGCATAGGCGCCAGGATTTATCCTTCTTCGGTACCATTACCAGATTTGCCAGCCAATCTGGATGCTTGATATCTCTGATGAATCCGGCCTCAAGTAGCTTGGCTAGCTCTTCTCCCATGGCTTGCCGTTTAGGCTCTGAGAAGTGCCTAAGAGTTTGTTTGACTGGCTTGTATCCTTTCAGTATCTTGAGGCTGTGTTCGGCCAGCTCGCATGGGATGCCCAACATGTCTGAAGGATGCCAGGCGAAAATGTCCCAATTCTCGCTTAGGAATTCGCGTAGTGCGGCGTCCATTCTGGGGCTCAACTGTGTCCCGATGGAAGCTGTCTTCGTGGGGTCCGTTGGATGGACCTGGAATTTAACTATCTCGTCTGCGGGTTTAAATGATGTGGACTTGGGTCATTTGTCGAGTATCACGTTGTCCCTGTCCACTGTGGTGCGCAGCATTGTTAGTTTTTCGGCCGCTAGGGCTTCAGATAATGCCTCCAGGGCGAGTGCTGCAGTTTTATTTTCCGCGCGGAGTGCGACGTCCGAATCACTAGCTAGAGTGATGATTCCATTGGGTCCGGGCATTTTAAGCTTCATGTATCCGTAATGGGGTATAGCTTGAAAGCTTGTGAATGCGTCCCGCCCTAAAAGGGCGTGGTATCCGCTGCTGAAAGGAGCCACTTGGAATGTGATTTGTTCAGACCTATAATTCTCCGGGGTGCCGAATACTACATTGAGTGTGATTTTTCCCACACACCGTGCCTCCCGACTAGGGATGATTCCCCTGAAGGTTGTGCCGCTCTGTTCAATGCGGCTTTTGTCCATTTCCATCTTGCTGAGTGTTTCTTCATAGATCAAGTTTAGTCCACTTCCGCCGTCCATGAGTACTTTAGTGAGCCGAAAGCCGTCCACGATTGGGCTAAGGACCAATGCGGCAGGTGCCCGGACTGTCTGGAATTGGGGTTCGTCACTGGCACTGAAAGTTATAGCAGTGTCGCTCCACGGGTTTATTTTTGACACGTGGCAAATTTCAGCGAGATTTCGATAGGCTCGCTTGCGCCTATTATTTGAGGCGAAAGTCTCGAAGACTGTCAGTACCGTATTGCTTTCTTTGGTGGGATGTTGTTCTGCTTTATGGCTTACAAGAAGATCCTCGCCACTTTTTGCTACCTGCCGGAGTATCCACCATGCTCTAAGGCTATGTGTTGGTGTAGTGTCCGGCGAGTTGTGGAGTTTACATGGCCCATTGAGCCATTCTTCCAATACGGTTCCACGCCCTGGGGTGGGCTTTGGTTTCTTGGTGATTGGATCGGCTAACTTACGGGAGTTCGCCCGTTTAGCTCGGACAAAGGTTTTAGTAAGAGCCGGACTATCCCAAAATTCTGCTTGGGTTTTCCAGGCGCTTTCCATCGCACAATACTTCTGTACTAGGGTTACTAAGTCAGCAAAGTGTGCTATGTCACGGCGACTTATAGCATTAAGGATCCCTTTGTTCGTGTAGTTTTTGTAAAAAAGTGAGATTGCGTCTTCCTCACGACAGTCCTTGACCTTGTTTAGCACAAGGAGGAATCTGACCCAGTAGTGATGTACTGTCTCTTGGGGCTCTTGTCTGATATGGGAGAGACGGTTTAAGTCCGGGTGGGTGGGTGTAGCTGAATCTGAATTCTGATCCGATCTAACGCCCTGGGGCAGGGGAGCTTCCGGGCTTGACAGCTCGGGATCCGGAGCGCTACCCGATTTTTTCGGCCCGATACCCGATTCTAAGTCCGGGGTCTGGGTCGTGTCCTCCTGTGAGCGGGTATCCGGCTCAGGGAGCTCGGTATATATTCGGACATAATTCGTCCTCAAAATAGAGGGACAATCCGTATGTGGCTCCTCCACTACCACTATCTCGTGGGTGACCAGTGGGGATTTGATATCCCTTTGGTTAGGTTTAAGCCCGATCCGGTCATAGTCTGTGGCGACTCCCAAAGCGGCGATGCGATCCAAGAGCTCATTAAGGGAGGAGAGCTCCCTCGGATCCATCTGTTCGGCGAGTTCCGAATTGACGCGGAGGCTATTCGTGATGACCCGAGAGGTCATCGTCGGTGCGACAGCCGATCGGGCGGTCATGACGAAGCCGCCTAGTTGGAGAGTTTGGCCTACAGCCAGCGCTCCCCCAGAGGTGATGTTGTCATTGACAACGAGACGGGCCATTGAGCCTTGCAGCGACGACACAGAGGAACTCTCAATGAAATCACCAATGTCGGTGTCAAAACCGGCGGATCTCGGGTAGGGGGTCCCGATCTGTGCGTCTAAGGCTGATGGTAACAGGAGGCAAGGGAGACGATGTTTTACCCAGGTTCGGGCCCTCTCGATGGAGGTAAAACCCTACTTCCTGCTTGATTGATATTGATGATATGAGTGTTACAAGAGTTGACTACCACGAGATCGTAGAGGCTAAACCCTAGAAGCTAGCCTATGATGATTATGATTATGTCTCTAAGGACTAAACCCTCCGGTTTATATAGATACCGGAGGGGGCTAGGGTTTACATGGAGTCGGTTACAAAGAAGGAAATATAATATCCGGATCGCCAAGCTTGTCTTCCACGCAAAGGAGAGTCCCATCCGGACATGGGACGAAGTCTTGAGTCTTGTATCTTCACGGTCCAACAGTCCGGCCAAAGTATATAGTCAGGCTGTCCGGATACCCCCTAATCCAGGACTCCCTCAGGAACCTGCCTTGCAATGCCAAAGACAATCTGCGCGCTGGACTCATCGTCATTGAAGCCTGGTTCGGGGGCTACTGTGGGGGGTCCTGGATTAGGGGGTCCTCGGACAGCCGGACTATATACTGTGGCTAGATTGTTGAACTATGAAGACACAAGATAGAAGACTTCGTCCCGTGTCCAGATGGGAATCTCCTTTGCGTGGAAGGCAAGCATGGCGATTCGGATATGAAGATTCCTTTCTCTATAACCGACTTTGTGTAACCTAGCCCCCTGCGGTGCCTATATAAACCGGATGGTTTAGTCTGTAGGACAACAATCATAATCTCATAGGCTAGACTTCTAGGGTTTAGCCATTACGATCTCGTGGTAGATCAACTCTTGTAATACTCATATTCATCAAGATCAATCAAGCAGGAAGTAGGGTATTACCTCCATAGAGAGGGCCCGAACCTGGGTAAACATTGTGTCCCTCGACTCCTGTTACCATTAGCCTTAGACGTACAGTTCGGGACCCCCTACCCGAGATCCGCCGGTTTTGACACCGACAACCACTACCCTGCAGCGCACCTCGCCGGCTCCACCGTCCCGTCGCACCGCACTCACCGCCGTGCTCCGGCGCTCGTCATCACGAATCGCACCGCCGGCCCCCCACCACCAGGGCTGCCCTGGGGACGTCCCACTCCGCGCGAAGGGGGGCCGTCGATGGGGCGAAGGGGGGCCGGGGGAGTGGATCTGAGAGGGGATGGACCTAGGATTTGGGGGGCCTCCGGGGCCGCACGCGCATGCGACCCGGGAGGCGAGGTTATCCTCTGGCCCTGTTGGGGAGAACTATCAGCGAACAGCTCAACTGCCATGCTAGAAAGCCTAAAATTGCCAGAAAAACTAAACCGGATGAGTTGGGAGGTGCTAACAAAGCCAAAAAGTAAAGGAGAATTAGGGTTCAAAGATCTTTATGGATTCAATATAGCCATGCTTGCAAGACAAGCATGGAGGATGCTTACTGTTGCTCACTCTTTGTGTGCACGAGTTCTTGAGGCAAAATATTTCAAGGATTGCACAATCCTAGAGGCCGAAGAAAAACCAGAAATCTCCTACACATGGCGTAGTATCCTAAAGGGAGTTGAGTTATCGAGAGAAGGGGTGATCTGGAGGCTTGGAGATGGTGCAAGCATCTCGGAGTTGGAATATACGCTTTGATGAGTTGATCAAAGCATATAGTTTTACACAGACTTGCGGTGAAGCCTGTATTTACAAAAAAGTGAGTGGGAGCACTACTAGCTTTCTGATAAGTATATGTGAATGACATATTGTTGATCGCAAATGATGTAGAATTTTCTGGAAAGCATAAAGGAGAGTTTGAAAGGAGATTCTCAAAGAAAGACCCCGGTGAAGCTGCTTACATATTGGGCATCAAGATCTATAGAGATAGATCAAGACGCTTGATAAGATTTTTCAATGAGTACGTACATTCAAAAGATTTTGAAAGAGTTCAAAATGGATCAGTCAAAGCAGGAGTTCTTGCCTGTATTACAAGGTGTAAAGTTGACTAAGACTCAAAGCCCGACCACGGCAGAAGATAGAAAGAGAATGAAAGTCATTCCCTATGCCTCAGTCATAGGTTGTATAAAGTATGCCATGCTATGTACCAGACCAGTTGTGTGCTTTGCTGTGAGTTTGGCAACGGGGTACGATAGTGATCCAGGAGTGGATCACTGTATAGCGGTCAAAGTTATCCTTAGTTACCTAAGAGGACTACGGAAGTATTTCTCAGTTATGGAGGTGATAAAGAGTTCGTCGTAGAGAGTTACGTCGATGTAAGCTTTACACCAATCCAGATGACTTTGAGTCTCAATCTGGATACATATTTGAAGTTGGAGCAATTAGCTAGAGTAGCTCCATGCAGAGCATTGTAGACATAGAAAATTTGCAAAATACATACGGCTCTGAATTTAGCAGACCCATTGACTAAACTTCTCTCACAAGCAAAAGATGATCACACCTTAGTACTCTTTGGGTGTTAATCCCATAGCGACGTGAACTAGATCGATTATTGACACTGGTAAACCCTTTGGTTGTTGATCACATGGCGATGTGAACTATGGGTGTTAATCACATAGAAATGTGAACTATTGGTGTTAAATCGCATGGCGACGTGAACTAGATTATTGACTCTAGTGCAAGTGGGAGACTCAAGGAAATATGCCCTAGAGGCAATAATAAAGTTGTTATTTATATTTCCTTATATCATGATAAATGTTTATTATTCATGCTAGAATTGTATTAACTGGAAACTTGATACATGTGTGAATACATAGACAAAACAAAGTGTCCCTAGTATGCCTCTAGTTGACTAGCTCGTTAATCAAAGATGGTCATGTTTCCTGACCATAGACATGTGTTGTCATTTGATGAATGGGATAACATCATTAGAGAATGATGTGATGGACAAGACCCATCCGTTAGCTTAGCATAATGATCAATAAGTTTTATTGCTATTGCTTTCTTATGACTTATACATGTTCCTCTGACTATGAGATTATGCAACTCCCGAATACTGGAGGAACACCTTGTGTGCTATCAAATGTCACAACGTAACTGGGTGATTATAAATATGCTCTACAGGTGTCTCCAAAGGTGTTTGTTGGGTTGACATAGATCGAGATTAGGATTTGTCACTCCATGTATCGGAGAGGTATCTCTGGGCCCTCTCGGTAATGCTCATCACTACAAGCCTTGCAAGAAATGTGACTAATGAGTTAGTTGCGGGATGAAGCATTATGTAACGAGTAAAGAGACTTGCCGGTAACGAGATTGAACTAGGTATGAAGATACTGACGATGACAAAGGGAACAACGTATGTTGTTGTGCGGTTTGACTGATAAAGATCTTCGTAGATTATGTAGGAGCCAATATGAGCATCCAGGTTCTGCTATTGGTTATTGATTGGATATGTGTCTCGATCATGTCTACATAGTTCTCGAACCCGTTGGGTCCGCACGCTTAACGTTCGATGACGATTTGTATTATGAGTTATGTTTTTTGGTGACCAAAGTTTGTTCGGAGTCCCGGATGATATCACACACATGACGAGGAGTCTCGAAATGGTCGAGAGGTAAAGATTGATATATTGTAAGGTGGTATTCGGATACCGAAAGGGTTCGAGAGTGTATCAGGTACAGAACGGAGTACCAGAAGGGTTACCGGAACCCCCTTGTGGAAGATATGGGCCATATGGGCTATGGGATGGAGGCTAACGAGCCCAGAAGTGGCAGGTGCGCCCCCACAAGGGAGAGGCCGAATTGGACTAGGGAAAGGGGGTGCCACCCCCCTTTCCTTCTCCTACTCCCTCTCCTTCCCCCTTTCCACCTCCGTAAGAAGGAAAAAAGAGGGGGGGTGGCCAATCCTACTAGGAGTAGAGTCCTAGTAGGACTCCCCCTCCCTTGGCGCGCCCCTGGTGGCCGGCCTCCTCCTCCCTCCTTTATATACGGGGCAGGGGGGCACCCCAAAGGCACACCATTGTCTTAGCCGTGTGCGGTGCCCCCCTCCACCGTTTACTCCTCCGATAGTATCATCGTAGTGCTTAGGCGAAGCCCTGCACGGATCACATCATCAACACCGTCATGACGCCAGCATGCTGACGAAACTCTCCCTCGACCCTTTGCTAGATCAAGAGTTCAAGGGACGTCATCGAGCTGAACGTGTGCTGAACTCGGAGGTGCCGCACATTCGGTACTTGGATCGGTTGGATCGTGAAGACGTACGACTACATCAACCGCTTTAACTAACACTTCCACTTTCGGTCTACGAGGGTATGTGGACACACTCTCCCCCTCTCGTTGTTATGCATCTCCTAGATAGATCTTGCGTGATCGTAGGATTTTTTTTGAAATTGCATGCTACGTTCCCCAATAGTCGCATCCGAGCCAGGTTTATGCGTAGATGATATGCATGAGTAGAACACAAAGAGTTGTGGGCGATGGTAGTCATACTGCTTACCACCAACGTCTTAGTTTGATTCAGCGGTATTATTGGATGAAGCGGCCCAGACCGACATTACATGACCGCGTTCGTGAGACTGGTTCTACCGACGTGCTTTGCACACAGGTGGCTGGCGGGTGTCCGTTTCTCCAACTTTAGTTGAATCGAGTTTGACTACGGCCGGTCCTTGTTGAAGGTTAAAACAACACACTTGATGAAAAATCGTTGTGGTTTTGATGCATAGGTAAGAACGGTTCTTGCTAGAAGCCCGTAGCAGCCACGTAAAACTTGCAACAACAAAGTAGAGGACGTCTAACTTGTTTTTGCAGGGCTTGTTGTTATGTGATATGGTCAAGACATGATGTCATATAAATTGTTGTATGAGATGATCATGTTTTGTAACAGAGTTATCGGCAACTGGCAGGAGCCATATGGTTGTCGCTTTATTGTATGAAATGCAATCGCCATGTAATCACTACTAGGGAAAGCTTATACACAGAATCTTACCAGCAGCGTGCTTTAAAAAAAGGTGCTGCTGCTACTTAGTAGTAGCGCACGCCAACATGATGCGCTGCTGAAACAAATTTAGCAGTAGCACTGCCCCAATAAGCCACGCTACTGCTATAATTGCCACGATCCCGCCGCCAAGCTAGTTATAGCAGAGCGTTTTAAGACAAAGAGCGCTACTGATACAGATAATAGCAGTAGCGCCTTCTCGCAATACCCGCTACTGCTAAGCCATTCTATCTTCCCCAAACGGCGGCCCCTCACTCTCCTCTCTCCACTCACATTCACACTCACTCGATCTTGAAGGAAATATGCCTTATAGGAAATAATAAAGTTATTATTTATTTCCTTAATTCATGATTAATGTTTATTATTAATGCTAGAATTGTATTAACCGGAAACTTAATACATGTGTGAATGCATAGACAAAACATATAGTCCCTAATATGCCGCTACTTGACTAGCTCGTTAATCAAAGATGGTTATATTTCCTAACCATAGACACGTGTTGTCATTTGATGAACGCGATCACATCATTAGGAGAATGATGTGATGGACATGACCAATCCGTTAGCTTAGCATTATGATTGTGTCAGTTTCATTGCTACTGCTTTCTTCATGACTTATACAAGTTCCTCAGACTATGAGATTATGCAACTCCCGAATACCGGAGGAACACTTTGTGTGCTACCAAACGTCACAACGTAAAAGGGTGGTTATAAAGGTGCTCTACAGGTGTCTCCGAAGGTGTTTGTTGGGTTGGCATAGATCGAGATTAGGATTTGTCACTCCGTGTTTTGAAGAGGTATCTCTGGGGCCCCTCAGTAATACTCATCACTATAAGCCTTCCAAGCATTGTAACTAATGAGTTAGTTGCGGGATGAAGTATTACGGAATGAGTAAAGAGACTTGCCGGTAACGAGATTGAACTAGGTATTGAGATACCGACGATCGAATCTCGGGCAAGTAACATACCGGTGACAAAGGGAACAACATATTTGTTATGCGGTTTGACCGATAAAGATCTTCGTAGAATATGTAGGAACCAATATGAGCATCCAGGTTCCGCTATTGGTTATTGACCGGAGACGTGTCTTGGTCATGTCTACATAGTTCTCGAACCCGTAGGGTCTGCACGCTTAACGTTCGATGGCGATTTGTATTATGAGTTTACGTGATTTGATGACCGAAGATTGTTCGGAGTCCCAGATGAGACCCCGGACATGATGAGGGGTCTCGAAATGGTTGAGGCATAAATATTGATATATTGGAAGGTTATATTCAGACACCGGAAGAGTTCCGAAGTGTATCGAAAATTTTTCGGAGTACCGGGAGGTTACCGGAACCCCCCGGGGAGTATATGGGCCTCATTGGGCCCTAATGGAGAAAGAGGGCAGCAAGTAAATGTGGGGCGCACCCCCCTAGGCCCAAAACGAATTGGTTTAAGGCTTGGGTGGCCGGCCCCCTCCTTCCTTCTCTCTTCCTCCTCTTTCCTCCCTTTTCCTAGTAGGACTAGGAAAGGAGGAAACCTACTCCTACTAGGAGTAGGAATCCTCCTCCCTTGGGCGCGCCTCCTCCTTGGCCAGCCCTCTCCTCCTTCCCTCCTTTATATACGGGGGAGGGCGGGCACCCCATGGACAACACAAGTTGACAATTGTTTAGCCATGTGCGGTGCCCCCCTCCACAGTTACACACCTCGGTCATATCGTCGTAGTGCTTAGGCGAAGCCCTGCGTCGGTAACTTCATCATCACCGTCACCACGCCGTCGTGCTGAAGAAGCTCTCCCTCGGCCTCAACTGGATCAAAAGTACGAGGGACATCCCCGAGCTGAACGTGTGCTGATCGCAGAGGTGCCGTACGTTCGGTGCTAAGATCGGTCGGATCGTGAAGACATACGACTACATCAACCGCGTTGTCATCACGCTTCCGCTTTCGGTCTACGAGGGTATGTGGACACATCTCCCCTCTCGTTGCTATGCATCACATAGATAGATCATGTGTGATTGTAGGAATTTTTTGAAATTACCACATTCCCCAACAGTTGCATCCAAGCCAGGTTTATGCCTAGATGTTATATGCACGAGTAGAGCACAAAGTGTTGTGGGTGATAATAGTCATACTGCTTACCAGCATGTCATACTTTGATTCGACGGTACTGTTGGATGAAGCGGCTGATACGTCTCCAACGTATCTATAATTTTTGATTGTTCCATGCTATTATATTACCCGTTTTGGATGTTTATGGGCTTTACTCTACACTTTTATATCATTTTTGGGACTAACCTACTAACCGGAGGCCCAGCCCAAATTGCTATTTTTTTGCCTATTTTAGTGTTTCGAAGAAAAGGAATATCAAACGGAGTCCAAACGGAATGAAACCTTCGGGAGCAATCTTTTTGGAACAAACGCAATCCAGGAAACTTGGAGTGGACGTCAAGAAGCAGCCGAGGCGGCCACGAGGGTCCAGGGCGGGCCCTAGGGGGTGGGCGCGCCCCCACCCTCGTGGGCCCCTCGTGGCTCCCTTGACCGACCTCCTTTGCCTATATATACCTCCATACCCTGAAAACATCCAGGAGGACCACGAAACCCTATTTCCACCGCCGCAACCTTATGTACCCATGAGATCCCATCTTGGAGCCTTTTCCAGCGCTCCGCCGGAGGGGGAATCGATCACGGAGGGCTTCTACATCATCGCCAAGGCCTCTCCGATGAGTTGTGAGTAGTTTACCACAGACCTTCGGGTCCATAGTTATTAGCTAGATGGCTTCTTCTCTCTCTTTGAATCTCAATACAAAGTTCTCCTCGATCTTCTTGGAGATCTATTCGATGTAACTCTTTTTGCGGTGTGTTTGTCAAGATCCGATGACTTGTGGGTTTATGATCAAGTTTATCTATGAGAAATATTTGAATCTCCTCTGAATTCTTTTATGTATGATTGGTTATCTTTGCAAATCTCTTCGAATTATGTGTTTGGTTTGGCCTACTAGGTTGATCTTTCTTGCAATGGGAGAAGTGCTTAGCTTTGGGTTCAATCTTGCGGTGTCCTTTCCCAGTGACAGCAGGGGCAGCAAGGCACGTATTGTATTGTTGCCATCGAGGATAAAAAGATGGGGTTTATATCATATTGCTTGAGTTTATCCCTCTACATCATGTCATCTTGCTTAATGCGTTACTCTGTTCTTATGAACTTAATACTCTAGATGCATGCTGGATAACGGTCGATGTGTGGAGTAATAGTAGTAGATGCAGGCAGGAGTCGGTCTACTTGTCGCGGACGTGATGCCTATATACATGATCATGCCTAGATAATCTCATAACT
The DNA here is from genome assembly GCF_018294505.1 of Triticum aestivum. Lineage (NCBI taxonomy): Eukaryota > Viridiplantae > Streptophyta > Magnoliopsida > Poales > Poaceae > Triticum > Triticum aestivum. The sequence continues at coordinate 93,771,952 of NC_057799.1, forward strand.
ATGCGCTTTTCTATCAATTTCTCGATAGTAATTTGTTCACCCACCGTAATACTTAAGCTATCTTAAGAGAACCACTAGTGAAACCTATGGCCCCCGGGTCTATCTTCCATCATATAAGTTTCCAATCTACTTTATTTTGCAATCTTTACTTTTCAATCTATATCATGAAAATACCAAAAATATTTATTTTATCTTTTTATCTCTATACGATCTCACTTTCACAAGTGGCCGTCAAGGGATTGACAACCCTTTATCGCGTTGGTTGCGAGGTTCTTGTTTGTTTGTGTAGGTACGAGGGACTCGTGTGGAGCCTCCTACTGGATTGATACCTTGGTTCTCAAAAACTGAGGGAAATACTTACGCTACTTTGCTGCATCACCCTTTCCTCTTGAAGGGAAAACCAACGCAGTTCTCAAGAGGTAGCAAGAAGGATTTCTGGCGCCGTTGCCGGGGAGGTCTTCGCTCAAGTCAAGACATAGCAAGGACCCATCACTAACTCTTCTCCCTCGCATTACATTATTTGCCATTTGCCTCTCGTTTTCCTCTCCCCCACTTCACCCTTGCCGTTTTATTTGCCCTCTCTTTTCCGTTCGCCTCTTTTTCGCTTGCTCCTTGTGTGCCTGTTTGCCCTGATGGCCTTGCCTAAGAACGTTGATCTTCACCTTAGAAGGTTGGAAGAAATCGAAAACAACGTTAGAAGCTTTATGACTTTATAATTTGAGCATAATAATTTCTTTAGAAACGAGCTTAAAGAACAAAAAAAGCTTTATGGAGTACATGAATAAAGAGCTTGATGATATGTCTAAGGATTTTTATGGTTTGAATTCTCAGATTGCTCGTCTTGAAAAATCGATTGCCCAAATTTCTGATAAGCAGGCCACCTTAGTTAATAAGATGGCCGCCAAACCAGAAGGGTTAGAGGGAAATAATGATGAAGATCTAAAAGTAATTGATGTGTCCCCTATTAAATGTTTGTTTTGCAATATGAATCTTGATAATGATGGGACTGGAGATGAGTCAATTTTAGTTAGAAGGCGTCCCAATGATTCGGAGTTTTTAGATCTTGATGCTAAATTTGGTAAAAGTGGGATTGGAGAGGTCAAAACTTTACATAGCAATGAACCCACTATTTTGGATTTCAAGGAATTTAATTATGATAATTGTTCTTTAATAGATTGTATTTCCTTGTTGCAATCCGTGTTGAATTCTCCTCATGCTTATAGTCAAAATAAAGCTTTTACCAAACATATTGTTGATGCTTTGATGCAATCTTATGAGGAAAAACTTGAGTTGGAAGTTTCTATCCCTAGAAAACTTTATGATGAGTGGTAACCTACTATTAAAATTAAAATTAAAGATAATTAATGCTATGCTTTGTGTGATTTGGGTGCTAGTGTTTCCACGATTCCAAAAAATTTATGTGATGTGCTAGGTTTCCGTGAGTTTGATGATTGCTCTTTAAACTTGCACCTTGCGGATTCCACCATTAATAAACCTATGGGAAGGATTAATGATGTTCTTATTGTTCCAAATAGGAATTATGTGCCCGTAGATTTTATCGTTCTTGATATACATTGCAATTTTTCATGTCCTATTATTCTTGGTAGACCTTTCCTTAGAACAATTGGTGCAATTATTGATATGAAGGAAGGAAATATTAGATTCCAATTTCCATTAAGGAAAGGCATGTAACATTTTCCTAGAAATAAAATCAAATTACCTTATGAGTCTATTATGAGAGGCACTTATGAATTGAAAACCAAAGATGGCAATACTTAGATCTATTCTCGCTTTTATGCCTAGCTAGGGGCGTTAAACGATAGCGCTTGTTGGGAGGCAACCCAAATTTATTTTTTTTCCTTGCTTTTTGCTTCTGTTTAGTAATAAATAAATAATCTAGCTTCTGTTTAGATGTGGTTTTATGTTTTAATTAGTGTTTGTGCCAAGTAGAACCTATAGGATAACCTACGGTGATAGTTAATTTGATCTTGCTGAAAAACAGAAACTTCTGCGCACGAGAATAATTTTAATAAATCACAGAAACATGCTTTTAGTTGAGTCTTTTTTCAGTAGATCAATAGACAAATTTCCCAGGACTACCTATTTTGGTAGGATTTTTAGAGTTCCAGAAGTATTCGAAAGTTACAGATTGCTAGAGACTGTTCTGTTTTTGAAAGATTCTGTTTTTCGTGTGTTGTTTGCTTATTTTGATTAATCTATGGCTATTATCGGGGGGTATGAACCATATAGAATTTGGAATACAGTAGGCTTAACACCAATATAAATAAAGAATGAGTTCATTACAGTACCTTCAGTGGTGGTTTTTCCTTCTTGCACTAACGGAGCTCATGAGATTTCCTGTTGAGTTTTGTGTTGTGAAGTTTTCAAGTTTTGGGTAAAGATTTGATGGACTATGGAATAAGGAGTGGCAAGAGCCTAAGCTTGGGGATGCCCATGGAACCCCAAGTTAATTCAAGGACAACCAAAAGCCTAAGCTTGGGGATGCCCCGGAAGGCATCCCCTCTTTCGTCATTGTCTATCAGCAACTTTACTTGGAGCTATATTTTTATTCACCACATGATATGTGTTTTGCTTGCAGCGTCTTGTATGATATGAGTCTTTGCTTTTTAGTTACCACAATCATCCTTGCTGTACACACCTTTTGGGAGCGACACAAATGATTCGGAATTTATTAGAATACTCTATGTGCTTCACTTATATCTTTTGAGCTAGACAATTTTGCTCTAGTGCTTCACTTATATCTTTTTAGAGCACGTCTGTGGTTTTATTTTGTAGAAATTGTTGATCTCTCATGCTTCACTTATATTATTTTGAGAGTCTTTTATAACAGCATGGTATTTACTATGGTTATAAAATTGGTCCTAGAATGATGGGCATCCAAGTTGGGTATAATAAAAACTATCATAGAAAGTGAATTGGATGCTATGATCAATTTGATGCTTGATATTTGTTTTGAGATATGAAGATAGTGATATTAGAGTCATGCTTGTTGGGTAGTTGTGAATTTAAGAAATACTTGTGTTGAAGTTGGCATGTCCCGTAGCATGCACGTATGGTAAAAGTTGTGTAACAAATTTGTAGCATGGGGTGCTCTTTTGATTGCCATCCTTATGAGTGGAGGTCGGATCGCGCGATGGTTAACTCCTACCAACCCTTCCCCTAGGAGCATGCGTAGTAGTACTTTTCTTCGAGGGCTAATAAACTTTTGCAATAAGTATATGAGTTCTTTATGACTAATGTGAGTCCATGGATTATATGCACTCTTACCCTTCCATCATTGCTAGCCTCTACGGTACCGTGCATTGCCCTTTCTCACCTTGAGAGTTGGTGCAAACTTCGCCGGTGCATCCAAACCCCGTGATACGATACGCTCTATCACACATAAAATTCCTTATATCTTCCTCAAAACAGCCACCATACCAACCTATTATGGCATTTCCATAGCCATTCCGAGATATATTGCCATACAACTTTCCACCGTTCCGTTTATCATGACACGTTTCATCATTGTCATATTGCTTTTGCATGATCATGTAGTTGACATCGTATTTGTTGGAAATATGCCCTAGAGGCAATAATCAAATGGTTATTATTGTATTTCCTTGTTCAAGATAATTGTCTATTGTTCATGCTATAATTGTATTGACTGGAAACCGTTATACATGTGTGAATACATAGACCACAACATGTCCCTAGTAAGCCTCTAGTTGACTAGCTCATTGATCAATGGATGGTTATGGTTTCCTGACCATGGGCATTGGATGTCATTGATAACGGGATCACATCATTAGGAGAATGATGTGATGGACAAGACCCAATCCTAAGCATAGCACAAGATCGTGTAAATCGTTTGCTAAGAGCTTTTCTAATGTCAAGTATCATTTCCTTAGACCATGAGATTGTGCAACTCCCGGATACCGTAGGAATGCTTTGGGTGTACCAAACGTCACAACGTAACTGGGTGGCTATAAAGGTGCACTACAGGTATCTCCGAAAGTGTCTGTTGGGTTGGCACGAATCGAGACTGGGATTTATCACGTCGTATGACGGAGAGGTTTCTTTGGGCCCACTCGGTAATACATCAACATAATGAGCTCAATGTGACTAAGGAGTTAGCCACAGGATCATGTGTTACAGAACGAGTAAAGAGACTTGCCGGTAACGAGATTGAACGAGGTATTGGGATACTGACGATCGAATCTCGGGCAAGTAACATACCGATAGACAAAGGGAATTGAATACGGGATTGATTGAATCCTCGACATCGTGGTTCATCTGATGAGATCATCGAGGAGCATGTGGGAGCCAACATGGTTATCCAGATCCCGCTGTTGGTTATTGACCGGAGAGTCATCTCGGTCATGTCTGCGTGTCTCCCGAACCCGTAGGGTCTACACACTTAAGGTTCGGTGACGCTAGGGTTGTAGAGATATTAGTATGCGGTAACCCGAAAGTTGTTCGGAGTCCCGGATGAAATCCCGGATGTCACGAGGAGTTCCGGAATGGTCCGGAGGTAAAGATTTATATATGGGAAGTCTTGTTTTGGTCGCCGGAAAGGTTTCACGCATTAACGGTATTGTACCGGGAGTGCCGAAAGGGGTCCGGGGGTCCACCTGCCCCGGGGGGCCACATGGGCTGTAGGGGTGTGCGCCTTGGCCTATATGGGCCAAGGGCACCAGCCCCAAGAGGCCCATGCGCCAAGAGATAAGGGAAAGGGAGAGTCCTAAAGGGGGAAGGCACCTCCTAGGTGCCTTGGGGAGGATGGACTCCTCCCTGGCCGCACCCTTCCTTGGAGGAAGGGCCAAGGCTGCGCCCCCCCTCTCCCTTGCCCCTATATATATGTGGGGAAGGGGAGGGCAGCAATACCCTAAGCCCTGGCGCCTCCCTCTCCCTCCCGTGACACATCTCCCTCCTCCCGCAGCGTTTGGCGAAGCCCTGTTGGAATCCCGCTACTTCCACCATCACGCCGTCGTGCTGCTGGATCTCCATCAACCTCTCCTCCCCCCTTGCTGGATCAAGAAGGAGGAGACATCGCTGCTCCGTACGTGTGTTAAACGCGGAGGTGCCGTCCGTTCGGCGCTAGGATCATCGGTGATTTGGATCACGACGAGTATGACTCCATCAACCCCGTTCTCTTGAACGCTTCCGCGCGCGATCTACAAGGGTATGTAGATCCACTCCTCCCTCGTTGCTAGATGACTCCATAGATTGATCTTGGTGATGCGTAGAAAAATTTAAAATTATGCTACGTTCCCCAACAGTGGCATCATGAGCCAGGTCTATGCGTAGATTCTATGCACGAGTAGAACACAAAGTAGTTGTGGGCGATGATTTGTTCAATTTGCTTACCGTTACTAGTCTTATCTTGATTCGGCGGCATTGTGGGATGAAGCGGCCCGGACCGACCTTACATGTACTCTTACGTGAGACAGGTTCCACCGACTGACATGCACTTGATGCATAAGGTGGCTAGCGGGTGTATGTCTCTCCCACTTTAGTTGGATCAGATTTGATGAAAAGGGTCCTTATGAAGGGTAAATAGCAATTGGCATATCACCGTTGTGGCTTTTGCGTAGGTAAGAAACGTTCTTGCTAGAAACCCATAGCAGCCACGTAAAACATGCAACAACAATTAGAGGACGTCTAACTTGTTTTTGCAGGGTATGCTATGTGATGTGACATGGCCAAAAGGATGTGATGAATGATATATGTGATGTATGAGATTGATCATGTTCTTGTAATAGGAATCATGACTTGCATGTCGATGAGTATGACAACCGGCAGGAGCCATAGGAGTTGTCTTAATTTATTGTATGACCTGCGTGTCAATGAAAATGCCATGCAATTACTTTACTTTATTGCTAACCGTTAGCCATAGTAGTAGAAGTAATAGTTGGCGAGACAACTTCATGAAGACACGATGATGGAGATCATGACGATGGAGATCATGGTGTCATGCCGGTGACGAAGGTGATCATGCCGCGCCTCGAAGATGGAGATCAAAAGGCGCAAGATGATATTGGCCATATCATGTCACTTTATGATTTGCATGTGATGTTTGTCATGTTTACATCTTATTTGCTTAGAACGACGGTAGCATAAATAAGATGATCCCTCACTAAAATTTCAAGAGATGTGTTCCCCCTAACTGTGCACTGTTGCGAAGGTTCGTTGTTTCGAAGCACCACGTGATGATCGGGTGTGATAGATTCTAACGTTCGCATACAATGGGTGTTGACGAGCCTAGCATGTACAGACATGGCCTCGGAACACAAGCAAAACACTTAGGTTGACTTGACGGGCCTAGCATGTACAGACATGGCCTCGGAACACAAGAGACCGAAAGGTCGAACATGAGTCGTATAGTAGATACGATCAACATGGAGATGTTCACCGTTGATGACTAGTCCATCTCACGTGATGATCGGACACGGTCTAGTCGATTCGGATCATGTATCACTTAGATGACTAGAGGGATGTCTATCTGAGTGGGAGTTCATTAAATAATCAGATGAACTTAATTGTCATGAACATAGTCAAAAGGTCTTTGCAAATTATGTCGTAGCTTACGCTTTAGTTCTACTGTTTAAGATATGTTCCTAAAGAAAATTTTAGTTGAAAGTTGATAGTAGCAACTATGCGGACTGGGTCCGTAAACTGAGGATTGTCCTCATTGCTGCACAGAAGGCTTATGTCCTTAATGCACCGCTCGGTGTGCTGAACCTCGAGCGTCGTTTGTGGATGTTGCGAACATCTGACATACACGTTTTGATGACTACGTGATAGTTCAGTGCGTAATGCTAACGGTTTAGAATTGAGGCGCCAAAGACATTTTTGAAACGTCGCAGAACATATGAGATGTTCCAAAGACTGAAATTGGGATTTCAGACTAGTGCCCACGTCAAGAGGTATGAGACCTCTGACAAGTTTCTTAAGCCTGCAAACTAAGGGAGAAAATCTCAATCGTTGAGCATGTGCTTAGATTGCCTAAGTACTACAATCGCTTGAATCGAGTGGGAGTTAATCTTCCAGATGAGATAGTGATGGTTCTCCATAGTCACTGCCACCAAGCTATTAGAGCTTCGTGATGAACTATAACATATCAGGAATAGACATGATGATCCTTGAGCAACTTGCGATGTTTGACACCGCGAAAGTAGAAATCAAGTAGGAGCATCAATTGTTGATGGTTAGTAAAACCACTAGTTTCAAGAAGGGCAAGGGAAAGAAGGGATACTTCATGAAACGGCAAATCAGTTGCTGCTCTAGTGAAGAAACCCAAGGTTGAACCCAAACGCGAGACTAAGTGCTTCTGTAATGAGGGGAACGGTCACTGAAGCAGAACTACCCTAGATACTTGGTAGATGAGAAGGCAGGCAAGGTCGACAGAAGTATATTAATGTGTACTTTACTAGTACTCCTAGTAGCACTAGGGTATTAGATACTGGTTCGGTTGCTAAGTGTTGGTAACTCGAAATAAAAGGCTACGGAATAAACGGAGACTAGCTAAAGGTGAGATGACGATATGTGTTGGAAGTGTTTCCAAGGTTGATGTGATCAAGCATCGCATGCTCCCTCTACCATCGAGATTGGTGTTAAACCTAAATAATTGTTATTTGGTATTTGCGTTGAGCATAGACATGATTGGATTATGTTTATTGCAATACGGTTATTCATTTAAGGAGAATAATGGTTACTCTGTTTATTTGAATAATACCTTCAATGGTCTTACACCTAAAATAAATGGTTTATTGAATCTCGATCGTAGTGATACACATGTTCATGCCAAAAGATATAAGATAGTAATGATAGTACCACATACTTGTGGCACTGCCACTTGAGTCATATTGGTATAAAACGCATGAAGAAGCTCCATATTGATGGATCTTTGGACTCACTCATTTTTGAAAAGATTGAGACATGCGAACCATGTCTATTGGTAGATATGCATGAAAAAACTCCATACAGATGGATCGTTTGGACTCACTTGATTTTGAATCACTTGAGACATGAAAATCATACCACATGGGCAAGATGACTGAAAGGCCTCGTTTTCAGTAAGATGGAACAAGAAAGCAACTTGTTGGAAGTAATACATTTTGATGTGTGCAGTCCAATGAGTGCTGAGGCACGCAGTGGATATCGTTATGTTCTTACTTCACAGATGATTTGAGTAGATGCTGAGTACATTTACTTGATGAAACACAAGTCTGAATTATTGAAAGGTTCAAGTAATTTCAGAGTGAAGTTGAAGATCGTCGTGACAAGAGGATAAAATGTCTGTGATATGATCATCGAGATGAATATCTGAGTTACGAGTTTGGCACACAATTAAGACATTGTGGAAATTGTTTCACAACTAATACCGCCTGGAACACCATAGTGTGATGGTGTGTCCGAACATCATAACTGCACCCTATTGGATATGGTGCATACCATGATGTCTCTTTTCGAATTACACTATCGTTTATGGGTTAGGCATTAGAGACAACCGCATTCACTTAAAATAGGGTACCACGCAATTCCGTTGAGACGACACTGTATGAAATATGGTTTAGAGAAACCTAAGCTGTCGTTTCTTAAAAGTTTGGGGCTGCGCGCTTATGTGAAAAAGTTTCAGGCTGATAAGCTCGAACCCAAAGCGGATAAATGCATCTTCATAGAATACCCAAAACAATTGGGTATACCTCCTATTTTAGATCTGGAAGCAAAAGTGATTTTTTCTAGAAACGGGTCCTTTCTCGAGGAAAAGTTTCTCTCGAAAGAATTGAGTGGGAGGATGGTGGAGACTTGATGAGGTTATTGAACCATGACTTCAACTAGTGTGTAGCAGGGCACATGAAGTTGTTCCTGTGGCACCTACACTAATTGAAGTAGAAGCTTATGATAGTGACCATGAAACTTCGGATCAAGTCACTACCAAACCTCGTAGGACGACAAGGATGCGTACTACTTCAGAGTGGTACGTAATCCTGTCTTGGAAGTCATGTTGCTAGACAACAATGAACCTACGAGCTATGGAGAAGCGATGGTGGGCACGGATTCCGACGAATGGCTTGAGGCCATAAAACCGAGAGAATCCATGTATGAAAACAAAGTATAGACTTTGAAAGAACACTTGATGGTCGTAAGGCTGTTGGGTACACATGGATTTTAAAAGGGAAGACAGACAATGATGGTAAGTATCACCATTAAGAAAGCTCGACTTGTCGTTAAGATGTTTTCCGACAAGTTCAAGGAGTTGACTACGATGAGATTTTCTCACTCGTAGCGATGCTAAGAGTCTGTTGGAATTATATTAGCAGTTACTGCATTATTTATGAAATCTTGCAGATAGGATGTCAAAACATTGTTTCCTCGACGATTTTCTTGAGGAAAGGTTGTATGTGATACAACCAGAAGGTTTTGTCAATCCGGAAAGATGCTAACAAGTATGCAAAGCTCCAGCAATCCTTCTAAGGATTGGAGTAAGCATCTCAGAGTTGGAATGTACGCTTTGATGAGATGATCAAAGATTTTGGGGTTTTACAAAGTTTATGAGAAACTTGTATTTCCAAAGAAGTGAGTGGGAGCACTATAGAATTTTTGATGAGTATATGTTGTTAAACATATTTGTCGTGGAATTGTCACGGCAAATGTCCTTGGGCTAGGACTTAGTCGTGGAGCCATCGCAACTAGGAAGCTTGAAGGGGTTATGCGGGACAGGGAACACGAGGGTTTATACTGGTTCGGCCCCTTACGGTGAAGGTAAAAGCCTACGTCCAGTTCGAGGTGTTATTGATTAGGGTTATGATCGCCAGGGAGCTAAACAGCTATCCCGGCTCTCGGAGAGATTGTTGTCGCCCCCAAACCGCTGCCGGGTCGTCCCTTTATATAGGGAGGCTGACGCCCAGCAGCCCTTAGAGTCCCAGCCGGCTCATAAGAGTGTCCGGCTCGGACTCTAAAACAATACTTGCCTTACACTACAAGTCTACTATAACAATGATTGTAACTACGGGCTTTAAGCCATATCCGGGTCTCAGCCCATCTCTGGCCCATTATCCTGAAACTTAGCTCCGGGCTTCTGGTAATGATCCTTGGAGTAACCCGGCCCTCCTGGCGGGTGACCCCCAGGTCTATATCCTCAACATTAGGCCCCAGATTGACTTGAGCCGGCTCGTGTCAATCTTCAGCTCCGCAGTCAGAAAAAATCTCCGGCTTATCATTCATGTGAAGGTCATAACCCGGAGTGACGTCATCCTCTGGACTCCGGGTAATCCGCCGTGACGTCATCCTCCATTAAGTCCGTTTTTTACTCCGCCAGATCCGCAACGGATCTTTGCTTTTACTGTCTTTCCGAGAATCGAGGCGCCGTGAGGGGGAGATAACCACGCCGTGGCCTCCTCAAATCCCGCGCCCACTTATGACTCGGCCTTATAAATAGGCCGGCCCGGCACTCTCTTCTTCACACTCTCCTTCTTCTTCCTCGCACTGCCGTTCCGCTGCCCGAGCTTCTGCCGCCGCCGCCGCCGTCGCACCCCTGGTCTTCCTCAACCCGGCCGCTGCATCAACCTGACTCGGACCAGATAACGTCGGCGACCTCCGCTCTTCTCCAGCTCCGGTGAGTCCCCTCTGCCTTACTAACATAGATCTAGGACAGAGTTCATCTGTGTTCTTCATGTTCATCACCGTTACCGCAAGTTTCGGTAACCCCTGTAGCCACTGCCCCCATTGATCCTTAGGCTTGTGTAGAACCACCGCGGTAGATATCTGAGGTTCATTTCTTCTGCAAGAACACCTCTTTTTACTGCATAAGGACTGGGTTCCATCTCAAGAACCTCCCCTGCTTCTGTTTTTTAGGTCTAGAAAACTTTCTCTGCTCCGACTACTTTGATCCAAAAAAGTTACTGTAATATGTGAAATCTGTTTACCACACTTAGTAAAAACTGCAGTCCTTGAATCTTGGCGGCTTATATTTCCGACTTAGAGAAAACACGCGCCGTAGAACTTTCCGGTTTAAAGAGAATCATGCTCTGTAGTATCTTCCGACTTAACCACAGTAAGCCGTAGACGACAAACTTATCCTGAAAGCCCCGACGGCTTAGATAACCCACCGTATCAATACATACCATTAGTCCCCTTCATAAGCTGTCATTGTAACTTGAATGATAAACTCCGGCTTATAATTAACCCGGACACTTTTCTCTTCCTCGTAGACCACCAACCGTCACCATGCCTCCCAAGGCTCCCATCACTTGCAACTGGATGAAATCCAGCGTCACCGAAGAGACCCTGGCCAACTTCGTTAAGTCCGGATATCTGCCTAAGAAGGAAGTGATGTCCTACCGTGCCCCTGACCCGTCCGAAGAAAGGCCACATCCGAGAGACGGGGAGGTAGTGATCTTTGCCGACCATATGAGCCGGGGCTTCGCACCGCCCGGCTCAAAATTCTTCCGGGACGTGCTCAACTCCTTTGATCTTCGGCCTCAGGATATAGGACCCAATTCCATATCCAACATCTGCAACTTCCAAGTTTTTTGTGAAGTATATCTTGGAGAAGAGCCGAGTCTGCTGCTCTTCAGAGAGCTGTTCTATTTGAACCGCCAAACCGAGTGCGCAAACGGTCCAAGTCTAGAGTTAGGCGGCATCTCCATCCAACGGCGCAGGGATTGTCTGTTCCCTTACGCAGAACCGCCAAGTCACCCCAAGGACTGGAACATGACTTGGTTCTACTGCCAAGATACGTCCCCGGCTGATGAGAGCCCGCTGCCCGGCTTTCACCCAACGCGCCTGGAGCCAACTCATCCATTATCCGACAAGCTGACTGCCGCAGAACGCCAGCCTCTGCTTCCAACGATCAACAAGATCAAAGCCCTGCTAGGCAATGGTCTGAACGGAATTGACCTGGTCCGGGTCTGGATCTCATGGCGGGTGATCCCATTGAGCCGCCGCCCCGGCTTAATGTGTGAGTACACCGGGCGAAAGGATGACCCGCAGAGGCACAGTCGCAATGATCTTCCAGAAGACGTTGCTGAAGAAGAGACCAAGGCTCTTTTAAATGAGAGCCTGGCAGACTGTGGAAGAACCGGGCTAGCCCCATTCTGCAAGACCAATCCAGCCCCAGCGGTAAGCCGCTGACTTTAACCTTTCCATTTTGTTTTACCTGTCATCTTACTAAGAACTCATTACTGTATTTCTCAGGCTGATGATAAATTCTGGCGGGTCAAGTATGACCACGAGGCAGCCAAGAAGGCCAGGAAGGCGAAGAAAGCCGCCAAGAGAGCCGCCCCTCGCAAAAAGGGAAACAGACCCACTGCTTCGGAGCTGCTGCAATTAAGCGATAGCTCCGAGTCAGAGGTAAGCCCTAAATCTTTTAAATTCTTGCAGTATATGTTGTCTGATGCTGTCCGCCTTATCAACACTTGCTTATTGACAGGATGACACCGGCGCCAGTAACCCGGTGGTCGAAGAGGTAACATCACTTTCCTCCGGCTCGGAGCCTTTACCACAGCTGAAAGTCCGAAGGGTAACCCAGAAAGTAAGCTTTTCCCATCGATTAACTCACCGAGACCCTCAATTTCTTTTGAAGCAGCAAGTTCACGAGAGCCGGCGTCACACCCGGGCCCGCAAGGACACCGACCTCTCCACTGGGTTACTCGACGCAACGAGGAAACGCCGCACTGAGGTTTTTTCTCACCTGTACCCTTTTCATCCGTTGGCGGGTGTCATCCGTCAGCCACTCAACTCTTCTGACTCCAATTACCAGGAGACCTCCCCCTCCTCGGGTGACTCCATGCAGTCAAGTCTGCCGGCCTTCAAGACTGCCCCCGGGTAATAACAATCTCCTTACATTATCTGTCTGTACTTACCCTTTGTATGCCTAACACTTCTGCCTTTTCAGTGCCCAGGCAAAGCTCACCAAAAGAATAAAGAAGACCAGGTCAGCCGGAGTGCCCGACTTGCCTGAGCCGGAGACGACGGCTCAAGAGCCGCCAGTCGCCTCCGCCCCTGAAGCCACCATTCCCATGGATACGGCGCCTGAAGCCCCTGCCCCGACCACCAAGACAACGACCGAAGCGTTAGCTAACCCGGAGGCCTCCGGCTCAGCCCCACCAGCTAACGACCCGGACGTGGTAATTACCCGGACAGAGTTTGTTGAGCCGGGGAGGCCGACCGCGCTGGCCAAATGCTCCGCGAGGGGGGAGTTGCTGCAACCCCACCGGGTGAATCTGGATCTCTCCAGCTACACCGACTTAAGTATTGGAGAACTCGTCTCAGGCTACATCAGCCAGGTTCACAAGAGCCGGGACGCCGAGATCGCCATGGTCAACCAGATCCAACAAAAATCTGAGGTAACCTTCTGCTGTTCTCTTACTTTCCGCATAGTGATCCTTGCCATTCTAGCCCCCAAGTCTAGGACTTATACTTGAATATGTTGTAGACTTTAAATTCCGGCTTACTGAACTGAGCCGGCCGTACATAGATAGATACGTTCAATATGCATTAGCCCCCAAGTGCCAAGTGTCTTTGCTTGGAAAGCGCTTGGGACTTTATAGAATGACTGTTAATAACCCGGAAATATATGTAGGCTGTTGGCAAGAAATTAGAGTCGGACCTGGCGGATCTCAAGAGCCGGCTGAAGGCACAAGAGATGGAGACCCGGAAGGCAAATGCCAAGTTTGTCTCCAGCATCGCCGCTCAGGAGAAATTGAAGACTGAATTCGACGCTGGGCGGAAGGCCTGGGCTGAGGAGAAAGCTGAACTGGTGACCCGGGCAGAACAGGCGGAGAAGGCCCTCACTGAGAAGACCGCTGAGCTCTCCGGTCTAAAGCGCCAAGTGTCCCAAATGGTAGCTGCCATCTTCGGTAAGTTGCCTCACCGGCTTTCATTCAAGTTGGAATGTTTACATCTCTTAACTCATCCTTATCACCGGGTCATCTGATGTTATTAAACAGGTTCCAGAAGCACCAACTTGAACCAGAGCGTGGTCACCAAGTTAAAGGCCGTGTACACCCTGGTGGAACAGCTCTACACCGGGTCACAGCGGGCCTTAGCTGTGGTGGCCCTGTCAAACGAAGTGCCGACTCATCTGGCCGAAGTCCTGCGCCGGCTCGCAGTTCTGCCGCAGCGGATCCAGGAGCTACGACGAGCATCCGCGAGATCCGGAGCAATCGCCGCACTGAGCCGGGCCAAAGCCTTCTTGCCAGAGCTAGACCCGGCAGATATCGCCCTGGGTTACCCCAGCCTGAAGGAAGACGGCTCAGCGTTCGACCAGAAGGACTTCGCGGCTTGTGTGAAGGCTGTGCGCCCGGTGGCCACCATCATCGGGAACGACACCGATTTAACCAAGTATCAGCCGGGATACAACGCGGAGAATCAGAGGATTCCAACCCCTCGCTATGAAGCTATCAATCTGATTCCCCCGGCTCGCCAGCACACCTTCGCCCCGGAGATTAACCCGGCCGGGTTAATTGACGAAGAAGCTCAGTTTGAAGCTCTCAGCGGCATCAACTGGAAGTCGTCGACCTTCGAAGCCTTGGGATCAGCCGAAGCAGAAGATGAGCCGGGGACTTCAACTCAGCAGGCGTCATAAACCGGCTAGCGGCTCACCAAACAACGCCCCATCCTTGAAACTGTGAAAGACTTTTGTAATAGAGTAGGTGCAACAATTTATCTCTGCCGTGCCATCGTGCACGTAATGAATGCTGAAATCCTTTGAAGTCATTCTTTTGATGCTCCTCCGGGTTGTAATTATCCCTTTGTCCTTCTCAACCTTAAAAAGTGCCTTCAAATATCTGCATAGAAAGGCAAATTACAAGTCGCAAGGCGGCTTACCGCCCTGAGAATCAGGTGTTTGAGATGGATAACCCGGGATACGAACCAAAAAAAGATTGGTCCTTAACTATACTCGAACATAGCTGTGATGACACACTTAACAGCCTGTAAGCATGCTTCCGGGTTAAATAACCCGGGTAGCACGGTTGGTACCTTAACTCGAATTTATTTGTCTTGATGACATCCATGATGCTCAACTAACAAGATAAACCAAAATTAAGCCAGCAAGTGAAACCCGGCAGTACATACTTTGACATGATCAAGGCAAGTTGTGGTAAAATATAAAAACTTAAGGGCTTCCGGTTCAAATACGACCAGAAACTCGGTCCAAAGGGGTTAAGCTAAGATTCGGATACGATCATATAGCCCCCAGTGGGTTTGGCGATGCCAATCAAGAGGGTATCGACAGCTATGTTCTCTTTGGTTCGAATACGACCCATGTTTGAACAGGAAGCCCCCAAGTGATTCTGAAAATTTGTTTAACGACGCTGATTCGAATACGATCCACGTCGGTTCTCAGAGGGGTTACACTATGATTCAAATATGACCAGAGGCAACTTCCCAATGAGCTCGGCACTTTGCCAATCAAATGGGTATCGACAGCTATGTTCTCTTTGGTTCGAATACGACCCATGTGTGAACAGGAAGCCCCCAAGCGACTTTACTGCTTACAGCTAGATTCGAAGATGATCATAAGCCGGATCTTCTGTAAGTCAGCATGTAACAACACACATTTTTGGAAGAGAGCAAAGGACAGAGGTCCTGCTTTATTGCTTTATCATAATATATACATGGCTGAGATAAATATGTACATCACAAGAGTCGGAAGCTCAAGTGTAGTAAGGCCGAAGCTGAGCTATGTTCCACGGCCGACGGGTCTCCTCCTCAGATTTACGCGAGTCCTTCTGCTCCCGGATATTAGTGAGGTAATATGACCCGTTGTGCAAGTTCTTACTGACCACAAAAGGCCCTTCCCAAGGTGGGGATAACTTGTGTGCATCTGTTTGATCCTGGATGAGCCGGAGCACCAGGTCGCCCTCCTGGAAGACCCGGGATTTGACCCGGCGGCTATGATAACGGCGCAGGTCTTGTTGGTAAATCGCTGAACGGGCGGCTGCCACATCACGCTGTTCGTCCAGCAAGTCCAGAGCATCTTGGCGCGCCTGTTCATTATCCGTCTCAACATAAGCCGCCACACGAGGTGAATCATGACGGATGTCGCTGGGGAGAACTGCTTCTGCTCCATAAACCATGAAGAAAGGCGTGAAGCCTGTAGACCTGTTAGGAGTAGTGTTGATGCTCCATAAAATGGAGGGCAACTCCTCCACCCAACAACCTGGCGTCCGTTGCAAAGGGACCAAGAGCCGGGGTTTAATGCCCTTCAGAATCTCCTAGTTAGCTCTCTCAGCTTGACCATTGGATTGGGGGTGTGCCACTGAAGAGACATCAAGCCGGATATGCTCTCTTTGACAAAACTCCTCCATAGCGCCTTTGGACAGATTAGTGCCATTGTCTGTTATGATGCTGTGTGGAAAGCCGAAGCGGAAGATCACCTTTTTCATAAATTGAACCGCCGTGGCTGCATCACACTTGCTAACTGGCTCAGCTTCCACCCACTTCGTGAATTTGTCCACTGCCACCAAGAGGTGGGTCTTCTTATCCTTGGACCGTTTAAAAGGCCCGACCATATCAAGCCCCCAGACCGCAAAGGGCCAAGTGATCGGGATCATCCTCAATTCCTGAGCCGGCACATGAGCCCGTCGGGAGAACCTTTGGCAGCCATCACATTTACTGACCAAGTCCTCTGCATCAGCGTGAGCCGTCAGCCAATAAAAACCATGACGGAAAGCCTTGGCCACAAGAGACTTTGAACCGGCATGATGGCCACAATCCCCTTCGTGGATCTCGCGCAAGATCTCTTGACCTTCCTCAGGGGAGATACAACGCTGGAATGCCCCTGAAACACTGTGATGATGCAACTCGCCATCGATAACAATCATTGACTTAGCCCGCCGGGTTATTTGCCTGGCCAGAATTTCATCCTCAGGCAACTCTCCCCGGGTTATATAAGCCAGATATGGCATTGTCCAGTCTGGTATGATATGAAGAGCCGCCACCAGTCGTGCCTCCGGGTCAGGGATAGCCAAGACCTCCTCTGTAGGCAACTTAACCGAAGGGTTATATAGGACATCCAGGAAAGTGTTAGGCGGCACCGGCTTTCGCTGAGAGCCGAGCCGGCTTAAAGCATCAGCCGCCTCATTCTTCCTGCGGTCAATGTGCTCCACTTGATATCCCTGAAAGTGCCCGGCAATGGCATCAACCTCGCGGCGATAAGCCGCCATTAGAGGATCCTTAGAATCCCAGGTGCCTGATACTTGTTGAGCCACCAAGTCTGAGTCACCAAAACACCTCAGCCGGCTTAAGCTCATCTCCTTAGCCACCTGAAGACCGTGGAGCAAAGCCTCGTACTCAGCCGCATTATTAGTGCAAGGAAACATCAACCGTAGCACATAATGGAACTTGTCACCTTTAGGGGAAGCCAAGACCACACCAGCCCCCGAGCCCTCTAGCTGCCTGGACCCATCAAAGTGAATAGTCCAATAAGTGTTATCCGGCTTTTGCTCGGGTACTTGTGACTCTGTCCAATCATTGATGAAATCTATCAAGGCCTGAGACTTAACAGCAGTGCGTGGCACATATTTGAGGCCATGAGGTCCAAGTTCTATAGCCCACTTAGCAATTCTCCCTGTAGCCTCTCTATTCTGGATAATATCACCGAGAGGGGCGGAACTGACCACAGTGATGGGCTGACCTTGAAAGTAATGCTTAAGCTTCCGGCTCGCCATAAACACCCCATATACGAGCTTCTGCCAATGCGGATACCGCTGCTTGGACTCAATGAGCACCTCACTGACATAATAAACCGGCCGCTGAACCGGATGCTCCTTACCCACCTCCTTGCGCTCCACCACAATAGCCACGCTGACGGCTCGTGCGTTTGCCGCTACATACAGTAGCAAGGGCTCCTTATCAACCAGAGCAGCAAGGACGGGGGGCTCTGCTAGTTGCTTTTTCAAATCCTCGAAGGCGGTATTAGCTGCATCATTCCAGACAAAGTTATCAGTTTTCTTCATCAATTGATATAAGGGCATAGCCTTCTCACCCAAACGGCTTATAAACCGGCTTAACGCAGCGATGCGACCCGCCAAACGCTGAACGCCATTTATACATGCCGGCTTAGCTAGAGAAGTGATAGCTTTGATCTTCTCTGGGTTAGCCTCAATGCCCCTGTCAGAAACCAAGAAGCCCAATAGTTTGCCTGCAGGAACACCAAAAGAAGCATCATCTTATAGACCCGGAGATTGTCGAAGGTTTCCCTTAAGTCATCTATCAGGGTTTCCTCCTTGATGGATTTAACCACAATGTCGTCCACGTAAGCGTGAACATTGCGCCCGATCTGCTTATGAAGGCAATTCTGCACACAACGCTGGTAAGTCGCCTGTGCACACTTGAGTCCAAAGGGCATAGACACATAGCAGAAGGCTCCAAAGGGAGTGATGAACGCCGTCTTCTCCTGGTCCTTAACTGCCATCTTAATCTGATGATACCCGGAATAAGCATCCAAGAAACTTAAGCGTGCACAACCTGCCGTGGCGTCAATGATTTGATCGATACGGGGGAGAGCAAAAGGATCAGCCGGACACGCCTTGTTCAAGTCCGTGTAGTCCACACACATCTGCCAGGTGCCGTTCTTTTTAAGTACGAGCACCGGGTTAGCCAACCACTCTGGGTGAAAAACCTCAACAATGAACCCGGCCGCCAAAAGCCGGGCCACTTCTTCACCAATAGCCTTCCGCCTCTCTTCGTTAAACCGTCGAAGGAACTGTCTGACCGGCTTAAATTTTGGATCCACATTGAGAGTGTGCTCAGCGAGTTCTCTAGGTACACCTGGCATGTCAGAAGGTTTCCATGCAAAGATGTCCCTATTCTCACGGATGAACTCGATGAGCGCGCCTTCCTATTTCGGGTCCAGATTTGCACTGATGCTGAACTGCTGAGATGAGTCACCTGGAACAAAATCAACAAGTTTAGTCTCATCGGCTGATTTAAACTTCATTGCTGGTTCATTCTCCGTGGTTGGCTTTTTCAGAGAGGTCATATCTGTTGGGTCAACATTGTCTTTATAAAATTTCAACTCTTCTGTGGCACAAACAGACTCTGCATAAGCCGCGTCACCTTCCTCACACTCCAGAGCCACTTTCCGGCTGCCGTGAACTGTAATGGTCCCATTGTGACCCGGCATCTTGAGCTGTAAGTACACATAACACGGCCGTGCCATGAACTTGGCGTAAGCCGGCCGTCCGAATATAGCATGGTATGGACTTCTTATCTTGACCACCTCAAAGGTCAACTTCTCCACCCTGTAGTTGTTTTCATCACCAAAAGCCACTTCCAATTCGATCTTGCCGACTGGATAAGCCGACTTACCGGGTACCACACCATGGAAGATAGTATTTGACTGGCTGAGGTTCTTATCAACTAGCCCCATACGACGGAAGGTCTCATAATAGAGGATGTTGATGCTGCTGCCTCCATCCATGAGTACCTTTGTGAACTTATAGCCTCCCACCTGAGGAGCCACTACTAAGGCCAGGTGGCTCGGGTTATCCACCCGGGGAGGGTGATCCTCCCTACTCCACACTATGGGCTGCTCCGACCACCGTAAGTAGCGTGGAGCCGCCGGCTCAACAGCATTAACAGCCCTCTTGTGAAGCTTCTCGTCTCGTTTGCACAAACTAGTGGTGAACACGTGATACTGTCCACCGCTAAGTTGCTTCGGGTTGGTCTGATAGCCCCCCTGTTGCTGTTGATGACCCTGACCAGACTATTGATTGAAGCCCCCTTGACCGTTCTGAGGACCGGAATTTGACCCGCCACCCGGGCCATGAAAGCCGCCAGCGCCGGAGCCGCCTGCGCCTGGGCCGCCGCCCGGGCCATTGTAGTTTTTAAAGGCCTTCATGATAGCACAATCCTTCCACAGATGAGTCGCTGGCTTCTCTCTAGAGCCGTGTCTCAGACAAGGTTCATTCAACAACTGCTCCAGAGAAGGTCCTGACCCGCCGCCTCGGGGAGGGGGCCTCCCCTTGCGTCGCTGGTTGTTGCCTTGGGTGTTGGCTACGAACTCCAGGCTGCCATTGGCCTTGCGCTTGCCTCCTCCTTGATTCCCCGGGTTAAACTGAGGGCCCTTGCCATTGCCGTTCTTCCTTCCCTTCCCTGTCCTTTCATCATCTGAAGGGGGATCCTTGGTACCATCGGAATCAGCATATTTGACAAGAGCCGCCATTAGTGTACCCATATCCGTGCAGTCACGTTTAAGCCGCCCAAGCTTCATCTTTAGGGGCACAAAACGACAGTTCTGTTCTAACATCAAGACTGCAGAGCCGGCGTCCATCTTATCTGATGAATGTATGATCTCCTTGACCCGGCGAACCCAATGGGTCGTGGACTCACCCTCCTGCTGCTTACAGTTAGTCAAATCCACAATTGACATAGACTGCCTACAAGTATCCTTGAAGTTTTGAATGAACCGGGCCTTCAGCTCAGTCCAAGACCCAATGGAGTTCGGTGGCAGCCCTTTTAACCACGTGCGGGCAGTTCCATCTAACATCATGGTGAAATATTTGGCCATGGCCGCCTCGCTGATTTCTAGCAGTTCCATAGCCATCTCATAACTCTCAATCCAGGCCGCAGGCTGTAAGTCAGCTGTATAGTTAGGCACCTTCCTAGGGCCCTTGAAATCCTTAGGTAAACGTTCATTACGGATGGCCGGCACCAAACAAGGGACACCCCCGGTCCTGGTAGAAATACCCACATCAACGGACGCCGTTGGATAAGCCGGGGGGGGGGGGTCTGATAAGCCGTCAATTGCGGCACCTGCTCCGCCTCTTGCCGTGCTTGGTCTGCGGCGTAGAAGGTTCCAACATGAGCCGGGCCATGGCGCCGGACATTACTTGAGCCGGTCGCCGAGACCATGTGCCGGCTGTAGCTCGGGCTCTGGCCTGGGCGAGGAGTTGAGTGGATCCTGTCCCGGCTGTAGGAGTACGCCTCTTGCTGCGCTAGGGCCGTCTGCAGGAGTTCCCTGACCCGGCGGGTTTCCACGGCTGCCGGAGAATTGCCGTCAACGGGAAGAGCCGCCAGTCGTGCTGCCGCAGCTACCAGGTTCTCCAGCGGGTTATCGTAATGACCCGGGGGTATTGGCACATACTGAGGCGGGGCAGGGGGCGCCTGGGGAGGCCCCATTACTAGTGGCTGAATAAGGGGTCCCGACCCGGGCGCAATGACCCCTGGTGGGTTACTAGATCCCGCACCCGGCGTGTTGAATAGATTGCGCGGATCGTAAACCGGCAGGAGTCGAGACTGGGCCTTCTGATGCCTCCTTCTCATGACCTCGTTGGCCGCGTTCTGATCCATCGTGAGTTGGAAGGACTGCGCCTGAATCAACTGAGTCCGGGCGTCGAGAGTCGCCCGCTCCGCCGCCAGCCTGATCCCTTCTGCTGCAAGATCCTCTTTTGCTTTCATCAGATCCAATTTTAACTATGCCACCTCCGCGTCATGCTGGGCTTGATCTGCCGGGTCAACCGTGGCAGTTAACAGGGCCGTCATCTTATCTGTGAGATCCATCAGTACCTGAGCCGGGGAAGGCTCCGGATTTTCTGATCCGGTAGCGGGGTTCTGAACAGGCTGCGCACCAGCCATAAAAACTCCGACTTGACTTGGCGGCTCAAAAAGGTCCGGAATACTGTTGCCATCGGAATAACTCATGAGCCTGCCATCTTGAAGTTGGTACAACGAGTTTGACTCATCAGCGGCCGACTCGCCGTCAGAGCCGGCGGCCGCCTCATCCCCAGACCCAGATGGATCGGAGGCCTTCCATGGATGCATCCCACAAAAGCGCGTTTTAAGGCAGGCCGGGCCCGGGCGGATCGTGCGCGCTGAGCCGTTTCGATGAGATCGGCGCAGAGACCCGGCTCGGGGCCCGGCTCACCAACCTTGCCAATGAAGACATGAATTCCGCCAAAGGGGACCCGGTACCCGTACTCCACTGAGCCGGCGTCGGGGCCCCAGTCCGCGTCATCGATGTAGAGCCTGCCGCGACGACTCTTGGTCATCCGGCCCACAGCGTATCCCTTGAGCCCTTCGAAGCTGCCCTTCAAGAACTCAAATCCACCGTGCGCTTGCCCCACGGTGGGCGCCAACTGTCGTGGAATTGTCACGGCAGATGTCCTTGGGCTAGGACTTAGTCGTGGAGCCATCGCAACTAGGAAGCTTGAAGGGGTTATGCGGGACAGGGAACACGAGGGTTTATACTGGTTCGGCCCCTTACGGTGAAGGTAAAAGCCTACGTCCAGTTCGAGGTGTTATTGATTAGGGTTATGATCGCCAGGGAGCTAAACAGCTATCCCGGCTCTCGGAGAGATTGTTGTCGCCCCCAAACCGCTGCCGGGTCGTCCCTTTATATAGGGAGGCTGACGCCCAGCAGCCCTTAGAGTCCCGGCCGGCTCACAAGAGTGTCCGGCTCGGACTCTAAAACAATACTTGCCTTACACTACAAGTCTACTATAACAATGATTGTAACTACGGGCTTTAAGCCATATCCGGGTCTCAGCCCATCTCTGGCCCATTATCCTGAAACTTAGCTCCGGGCTTCTGGTAATGATCCTTGGAGTAACCCGGCCCTCCTGGCGGGTGACCCCCAGGTCTATATCCTCAACAATATTGTTGATCAGAAATGATGTATAATTTCTGGAAAGCATACAGGGTTATTTGAAAAGTGTTTTTCAATGGAAAACCTGGATTAAGCTACTTGAACATTGAGCATCAAGATCTATAAGGATAGATCAAAACGCTTAATAGTACTTTCAAATGAATACATACCGTGACAAGATTTTGAAGGAGTTCAAAATAGATCAGCAAAGAAGAAGTTCTTGGCTGTGTTACAAGGTGTGAGTATTGAGTAAGACTCAAGACCTGACCACGGCAGAAGAGAGAGCAAGGACGAAGATCGTCCCCTATGCTTTAGACGCAGGCTCTACAATATGCTATGCTGTGTACCGCACCTGAAGTGTGCCTTGCCATGAATTAGTCAAGGGGTACAAGAGTGATCCAGGAATGGATCACATGACAGCGGTCGAACTTATCCTTAGTAACTAGTGGACTAAGGAATTTTCTCAATTATGGAGGTGGTAAAAGAGTTCGTCGTAAAGGGTTACGTCAATGCAAACTTTGACACTAATCCGGATGACTCTGAGTAGTAAACTGGATTCGTATAGTAGAGCAGTTATTTGGAATAGCTCCAAGTAGCGCGTGGTAGCTGCATCTACAAGATGACATAGAGATTTGTAAAGCACACACGGATCTGAAAGGTTCAGACCCGTTGACTAAAAACCTCTCTCACAAGCGAGATATGAACAAACCCCATGGGTGTTGGATTCATTACAATCACATAGTGATGTGAACTAGATTATTGACTCTAGTGCAAGTGGGAGACTGTTGGAAATATGCCCTAGAGGCAATAATCAAATGGTTATTATTGTATTTCCTTGTTCAGGATAATTGTCTATTGTTCATGCTATAATTGTATTGACTGGAAACCGTTATACATGTGTGAATACATAGACCACAACATGTCCCCAGTAAGCCTCTAGTTGACTAGCTCGTTGATCAATGGATGGTTATGGTTTCCTGACCATGGGCATTGGATGTCATTGATAACGGGATCACATCATTAGGAGAATGCTGTGATGGACAAGA
The DNA here is from genome assembly GCF_018294505.1 of Triticum aestivum. Taxonomy (NCBI): domain Eukaryota; kingdom Viridiplantae; phylum Streptophyta; class Magnoliopsida; order Poales; family Poaceae; genus Triticum; species Triticum aestivum. The sequence goes on from NC_057799.1 coordinate 93,795,598, forward strand.
CCCAATCCTAAGCATAGCACAAGATCGTGTAAATCGTTTGCTAAGAGCTTTTCTAATGTCAAGTATCATTTCCTTAGACCATGAGATTGTGCAACTCCCGGATACGGTAGGAATGCTTTGGGTGTACCAAACGTCACAACGTAACTGGGTGGCTATAAAGGTGCACTACAGGTATCTCCGAAAGTGTCTGTTGGGTTGGCACGAATCGAGACTGGGATTTGTCACTCCGTATGACGGAGAGGTTTCTCTGGGCCCACTCGGTAATGCATCATCATAATGAGCTCAATGTGACTAAGGAGTTAGCCACGGGATCATGCGTTACGGAACGAGTAAAGAGACTTGCCAGTAACGAGATTGAACGAGGTATTGGGATACCGACGATCGAATCTCGGGCAAGTAACATACTGATAGACAAAGGGAATTGAATACGGGATTGATTGAATCCTCGACATCGTGGTTCATCCGATGAGATCATCGAGAAGCATGTGGGAGCCAACATGGGTATCCAGATCCCGCTATTGGTTATTGACCGGAGAGTCATCTCGGTCATGTCTGCGTGTCTCCCGAACCCGTAGGGTCTACACACTTAAGGTTCGGTGACGCTAGGGTTGTAGAGATATTAGTATGCGGTAACCCGAAAGTTGTTCGGAGTCCCGGATGAGATCCCGGATGTCACGAGGAGTTCCGAAATGGTCCGGAGGTAAAGATTTATATATGGGAAGTCTTGTTTTGGTCGCCGGAAAGGTTTCGCGCATTATCGGTATTGTACTGGCAGTGCCGAAAGGGGTCCGGGGGTCCACCAAGGGGGTCCACCTGCCCCAGGGGGCCACATGGGCTGTAGGGGTGTGCACCTTGGCCTATATGGGCCAAGGGCACCAGCCCCAAGAGGCCCATGCGCCAAGAGATAAGGGAAAGGGAGAGTCCTAAAGGGGGAAGGCACCTCCTAGGTGCCTTGGGGAGGATGGACTCCTCCCTGGCCGCACCCTTCCTTGGAGGAAGGGCCAAGGCTACGCCCCCCCTCTTCCTTGCCCCTATATATATGTGGGGAAGGGGAGGGCAGCAATACCCTAAGCCTTGGTGCCTCCCTCTCCCTCCCGTGACACATCTCCCTCCTCCAGCAGCGCTTGGCGAAGCCCTGTTGGAATCCCGCTACTTCCACCATCACGCCGTCGTGCTGCTGGTTCTCCATCAACCTCTCCTCCCCCCTTGCTGGATCAACAAGGAGGAGACATCGCTGCTCCGTACGTGTGTTGAACGCTGAGGTGCCGTCCGTTCGACGCTAGGATCATCGGTGATTTGGATCACGACGAGTACGACTCCATCAACCCCGTTCTCTTGAACGCTTCCGCGCGCGATCTACAAGGGTATGTAGATCCACTCCTCCCTCATTGCTAGATGACTCCATAGATTGATCTTGGTGATGCGTAGAAAATTTGAAAATTATGCTACGTTCCCCAACAGTATTTGTGGCAAAGCCACCTTCATAATTTTTCATACATGTCGCTCTTGATTCATTGCATATCCTGGTACACCGCCGGAGGCATTGATATAGAGTCATATTTTGTTCTAGTATCAAGTTGTAATCGATGAGTGGTAAGTAAATAGAAGTGTGAACATTATTAGAGTATTGTCCCTTAAAAAAAGGCTAAAAAAAGAAAGGCCAAAAAAAGAAAGGCCCCAAAAAAGGGGACAATGTTACTATATTTTTCCACACTTGTGCTTCAAAGTAGCACCATGTTCTTCATATAGAGAGTCTCCTATGTTGTCACTTTCATATACTAGTGGGAATTTTTCATTATAGAACTTGGCTTGTATATTCCAACGATGGGCTTCCTCAAAATGCCCGAGGTCTTCGTGAGCAAGCAAGTTGGATGCACACCCACTTAGTTTCTTTTGTTGAGCTTTCATACATTTATAGCTCTAGTGCATCCGTTGCATGGCAATCCCTACTCCTCATGTTGACATGAATTGATGGGAATCTCCATAGCCCGTTGATTTGCCTCGTCGATGTGAGACTTTCTCCTTTTTTGTCTTCTCCACACAACCTCCATCATCATATTCTATTCCACCCATAGTGCTATATCCATGGCTTGCGCTCATGTATTGCGTGAGAGTTAAAAAAGCTGAAGCGCGTTAAAAAGTATGAACCAATTGCTTGGCTGTAACCGGGGTTGTGCATGATGGGAGTATTTTGTGTGACGAAAATGAAATATAGCCTAACTATATGATTTTGTATGGATAAACTTTCTTTGGCCATGTTATTTTGAGAAGACATGATTACTTGATAGTATGCTTGAAGTATTACTATTTTTATGTCAATATGAACTTTGATCTTGAAACATTTGGATCTGAACATTCATGCCACAATAAAGAAAATTACATTGAGAAATATGCTAGGTAGCATTCCACATCAAAAATTCTGTTTTTATCATTTACCTACTCGAGGACGAGCAGGAATTAAGCTTGGGGATGCTTGATACGTCTCCAACGTATCTATAAGTTTTGATTGTTCCATGCTATTATATTACCCATTTTGGATGTTTATGGGCTTTACTCTACACTTTTATATCATTTTTGGGACTAACCTACTAACCGGAGGCCCAGCCCAAATTGCTATTTTTTTTGCCTATTTCAGTGTTTTGAAGAAAAGGAATATCAAACGGAGTCCAAACGGAATGAAACCTTTGGGAGCAATCTTTTTGGAACAAACGCAATCCAGGAGACTTGGAGTGGATGTCAAGAAGCAGCCGAGGCGGCCACGAGGGTCCAGGGCGCGCCCTAGGGGGGGTGGGCGCGCCCCCACCCTCGTGGGCCCCTCGTGGCTCCCCTGACCGACCTCCTTCGCCTATATATACCTTGATACCTTGAAAACATCCAGGAGGACCACGAAACCCTATTTCCACCACCGCAACCTTCTGTACCCGTGAGATCCCATCTTGGAGCCTTTTCTGGCGCTCCGCCAGAGGGGGAATCGATCATGGAGGGCTTCTACATCATCGCCAAGGCCTCTATGATGAGTTGTGAGTAGTTTACCACAGACCTTTGGGTCCATAGTTATTAGCTAGATGGCTTCTTCTCTCTCTTTGAATCTCAATACAAAGTTCTCCTCGATCTTCTTGGAGATCTATTCGATGTAACTCTTTTTGTGGTGTGTTTGTCGAGATCCGATGAATTGTGGGTTTATGATCAAGTTTTTCTATGAGAAATATTTGAATCTCCTCTGAATTCCTTTATGTATGATTGGTTATCTTTGCAAGTCTCTTCGAATTATCAGTCTGGTTTGGCCTACTAGATTGATCTTTCTTGCAATGGGAGAAGTGCTTAGCTTTGGGTTCAATCTTGCGATGTCCTTTCCCAGTGACAGCAGGGGCAGCAAGGCACGTATTGTATTGTTTCCATCGAGGATAAAAAGATGGGGTTTATATCATATTACTTGAGTTTATCCCTCTACATCATGTCATCTTGCTCAATGCGTTACTCTGTTCTTATGAACTTAATACTCTAGATGCATGCTAGATAGCGGTCGATGTGTGGATTAATAGTAGTAGATGCAGGCAGGAGTCGGTCTACTTGTCGCGGACATGATGCCTATATACATGATCATGCCTAGATATTCTCATAACTATGCGCTTTTCTATCAATTTCTCGATAGTAATTTGTTCACCCACCGTAATACTTAAGCTATCTTGAGAGAAGCCACTAGTGAAACCTATGGCCCCCGGGTATATCTTCCATCATAGAAGTTTCCAATCTACTTTATTTTGCAATCTTTACTTTTCAATCTATATCATTAAAATACCAAAAATATTTATCTTATGTTTTTATCTCTATACGATCTCACTTTCGCAAGTGGCCGTCAAGGGATTGACAACCCCTTTATCGCGTTGGTTGCGAGGTTCTTGTTTGTTTGTGTAGGTACGAGGGACTCGTGTGGAGCCTCCTACTGGATTGGTACCTTGGTTCTCAAAAAATGAGGGAAATACTTATGCTACTTTGCTGCATCACCCTTTCCTCTTCAAGGGAAAACCAACACAGTGCTCAAGAGCTAGCAGCGGCTCAGACCGACATTATGCGTACGCTTACGCGAGACTGGTTCTACCAACGTGCTTTGCCCATAGGTGGCTGGCGAGTGTCTGTTTCTCAAACTTTAGTTGAACCGAGTGTGGCTACGCCCTGTCCTTGTTGAAGGTTAAAACAACACACTTGATGAAAAATCGTTGTGGTTTTGATGCGTAGGTAAGAACGGTTCTTGCTAGAAGCCCGTGGCAGCCACGTAAAACTAGCAACAACAAAGTAGAGGATGTCTAACTTGTTTTTGCAGGGCTTGCTGTGATGTGATATGGTCAAGCATGATGTGATATAAATTCTTGTATGAGATGATCATGTTTTGTAACAAAGTTATCGGCAACTGGCAGGAGCCATATGGTTGTCGCTTTATTGTATGCAATGCAATCGCCATGTAATTGTTTTACTTTATCACTAAGCGGTAGGGATAGTTGTAGTAATGATAGGTGGCGAGACGACAATGATGCTACGATGGAGATCAAGGTGTCGCACCGATGACGTTGGAGATCATGACGATGCTTCGGTGATGGAGATCATGAGCACAAGATGATGATGGCCATATCATGTCACATATTTTGATTGCATGCGACGTTTATCCTTTATGCATCTTATTTTGCTTAGTACGGCGGTAGCATTATAAGATGATCCCTTACTAAATTTCAAGGTACATGTGTTCTCCCTGAGTATGCACCATTGCTACAGTTCGTCGTTCAGAGACACCACATGATGATCGGGTGTGATAAGCTCTACGTTCACATACAACGGGTGCATGCCAGTTTTGAACACGCATAATACTCGGGTTAAACTTGACGAGCCTAGCATATGCAGATATGGCCTCGGAACACTGAGACTAAAAGGTCGATCATGAATCATATAGTAGATATGATAAACATAGTGATGTTCACCATTGAAAACTACTCCATCTCACGTGATGATCGGACATGGTTTAGTTGATTTGGATCACGTGATCACTTAGATGATTAGAGGGATGTCTATCTAAGTGGGAGTTCTTAAGTAATATGATTAATTGAACTTTAATTTATCATGAACTTAGTCCTGATAGTATTTTGCAAATTACGTTGTAGATCAATAGCTCGCATTATAGCTTCCCTATGTTTTTATATGTTCCTAGAGAAAACTAAGTTGAAAGATGACAGTAGCAATGATGCGGACTGAGGCCGTGATCTGAGGTTTATCCTCATTGCTGCACAGAAGAATTATGTCCTTGATGCACCGCTAGGTGACACAACTATTGCAGGAGTAGATGCAGACGTTATGAACATTTGGCTAGCTTAATATGATGACTGCTTGATAGTTTAGTGCACCATGCTTTACAGTTTAGAATCGGGACTTCAAAGAAGTTTTGAACGTCATGGACATATGAGATGTTCCAGGAGTTGAAGTTAATATTTCAAGCAAATACCCGAGTTGAGAGATATGAAGTATCCAACAAGTTCTATAGCTAAAAGATGGAGGAGAATAGCTCAAGCAGTGAGCATGTGCTCAGATTGTATGGGTACTACAATCGCTTGAATCAAGTGGGAGTTAATCTTCCACATAAGATAGTGATTGACAGAGTTCTCTGGTCACCATCACCAAGTTATCGGAATTCATGATGAACTATAGTATGCAAGGGATGACGAAAACGATTCCCGAGCTCTTCGTGATGCTGAAATCGACGAAGGTAGAAATCAAGAAAGAACATCAAATGTTGATGATTGACAAGACCACTAGTTTCAAGAAAAGGCCAAAGGGAAAGAAAGGGAACTTCAAGTAGAATGGCAAGCAAGTTGTCACTCCCGTGAAGAAGCCCAAAGCTGGACCAAAGCCTGAAACTGAGTGCTTCTACTGCAAAGGAAATGGTCACTTGAAGTAGAAATGCCCGGAATATTTGGTGGATAAGAAGGATGGCAAAGTGAACAAGGGTATATTTGATATACATGTTATTGATGTGTACCTTACTAGTGTTTATAGTAGCCCCTGGGTATTTGATACTTGTTCGGTTGCTAAGATTAGTAACTCGAAATAGGAGTTACAGAATAAACAGAGACTAGTTGAGGGTGAAGTGACGATGTGTGTTGGAAGTGGTTCCAAGATTGATATGATCATCATCGCACACTCCCTATACTTTCGAGATTAGTGTTGAACCTAAATAAATGTTATTTGGTGTTTGTGTCGAGCATAAATATGATTAGATCATGTTTATTGCGATACGATTATTCATCTAAGACAGAGAATAAATTGTTATTCTATTTACATGAATAAAACCTTCTATGGTCATACAACCAATGTTGATGGTTTATTGAATCTTGATCGTAGTGATACACATATTCATAATATTGATGCCAAAAGATGCAAAGTTGATAATGATAGTGCAACAAATTTGCGGCACTGCCGTTTGGGTCATGTCGGTGTAAAGCACATGAAGAAACTCCATAAAGATGGATTTTTGGAATCACTTGATTATGAATCATTTGATGCTTGCGAACCGTGACTTATGGGCATGATGACTAAAACTCCGTTCTCTGGAACACTGGAACGAGCTAGTGACTTGTTGGAAATAATACATACCGACGAATGCAGTCCAATGAGTGTTTATGCTTGTGGCAGGTATCGTTGTTTTCTGGCCTTCACAGATGATTTGAGCAGATATGGGTATATCTACTTAACGAAACACAAGTCTGAAACATTTCAAAAGTTCAAGGAATTTCAAAGTGAAGTGGAGAATCATCGTAACAAGAAAATAAAGTTTGTACGATCTGATCGTAGAGGAGAATATTTGAGTTATGAGTTTGGCCTTCATTTAAAACAACGTGGAATAGTTTAACAGCTCACGCCACATGGAACACCATAGCGTAATGGTGTGTCCGAACATCATAACCGCACTTTATTGGATATGGTGCAATCTATGATGTCTCTTACCAGGTTACCACTATCGTTTTGGGGTTATGCATTAGAGACAGCTACATTCACGTTAAACAGGGCAACATCGAAATCCGTTGAGATGACGCCTTACAGAACTATGGTTTGGCAAGAAACCAAAGTTGTTTCTTAAAGTTTGGGGCTACGATGCTTATGTGAAAAAACTTCAACCTGATAAGCTCAAACCCAAATCGGAGAACTGCATGTTCATCGGATACCCAAAGGAAACTGTTGGGTACACCTTCTATCACAGATCTGAAGGCAAGATATTCATTGCTAAGAATGGATCCTTTCTAGAGAAGGAGTTTCTCTCGAAAGAAGTGAGTGGGAGGAAAGTAGAGCTTGATGAGGTAATTGTACCTTCTCCCGAATTGGAAAGTAGTTCATCACAGAAATCAGTTCTAGTGATTCCTACACCAATTAGTGTGGAAGCTAATGATGATGATCATGAAACTTCAGATCAAGTTACTATAGAACCTCGTAGGTTTTCCAGAGTAAGATCCGCACCAGAGTGGTATGATAATCCTATTCTGGAAGTCATGTTACTAGACCATGATGAACCTACGAATTAGGAGGAAGCGATGATGAGCCCAGATTCCGCGAAATGGCTTGAGGCCATGAAATTTGAGATGGGATCCATGTATGTGAGCAAAGTGTGGACTTTGGTGGACTTGCCCGATAGTCAGCAAGCCATATTAAATAAATGGATCTTCAAGAGGAAGACGGACACTGATAGTAGTGTTACTATCTACAAAGCTCGACTTGTCGCAAAAGGTTTTCGACAAGTTTAAGGTGTTGATTATAATGAGATTTTCTCAACTGTAGCGATGCTTAAATCCGTCCGAATCATGTTAGCAGTTGCCATATTTTATGAAATCTGGCAAATGGATGTCAAAACTACATTCCTTAAATGGATATTCCTTAAAGAAGAGTTGTATATAATGCAACCAGAAGGTTTTGTCGATCCTAAAGGTACTAACAAGGTGTGCAAGCTCCAGCGATCCATCTATGGACTGGTGCAAGCATCTCGGAGTTGGAATATACGCCTTGATGAGTTGATCAAAGCATATAGTTTTATAAAGACTTGTAGTGAAGCCTGTATTTACAAGAAAGTGAGTGGGAGCTCTGTAGCATTTCTAATATTATATGTGGATGACATATTGTTGATTGGAAATAATATATAATTTCTGGATAGCATAAAGGGATACTTGAATAAGAGTTTTTCAATGAAAGACCTTGGAGAAGCTGCTTACATATTGGGCATCAAGATCTATTGAGATAGATCAAGACGCTTAATGGGACATTCACAAAGCACATACCTTGATAAAGTTTTGAAAAAGTTCAAAATGGATCAGTCAAAGAACGGGTTCTTGCATGTGTTACAAGGTGTGAAGTTGAGTCAGACTCAAAGCCCGACCACCGCAGAAAATAGAAAGAGAATGAAAGTCATTCCCTATGCCATAGTCATAGGTTCTATAAAGTATACTGTGCTGTGTACCAGACCTATTGTGTACCTTGCCATGAGTTTTGGCAAGGGGGTACATAGTGATCTAAGAGTAGATCACTGGACAACGGTCAAAATTATCCTTAGTGTGGACTAAGGACATATTTCTTGATTATGGAGGTGATAAAAGAGATAGTCGTAAAGAGTTACGTCGATGCAAGCTTTTACACCGATCCAGATGACTCTAAGTCTCAATCTGGATACATATTGAATGTGGGAGCAATTAGCTAGAGTAGCTCCGTGCAGAGCATTGTAGACATAGAATATTTGCAGAATACATACGGCTCTGAATGTGACAGACCCGTTGACTAAACGTCTCTCACGAGCAAAACATGATCACACCTTAGTACTCTTTGGGTTTAATCACATAGCGATGTGAACTAGATTATTGACTCTAGTAAACCCTTTGGGTGTTGGTCACATGATGATGTGAGCTATGGGTGTTAATCGCATATAGATGTGAAAATTTGTGTTAAATCACATGGTGATGTGAACTAGATTAGTGACTCTAGTGCAAGTGGGAGACTGAAGGAAATACGCCCTAGAGGCAATAATAAAGTTATTATTTATTTCCTTAATTCATGATAAATGTTTATTATTCATGCTAGAATTGTATTAACCGGAAACTTAGTACATGTGTGAATACATAGACAAAACATATAGTCCCTAGTGTGCCTCTACTTGACTAGCTCGTTAATCAAAGATGGTTATGTTTCCTAACCATAGACATGTGTTGTCGTTTGATGAACGGGAGCACATCATTAGGAGAATCATGTGATGGACATGACCCATCCGTTAGCTTAGCAGTATGACCGTGTCAGTTTCATTGCTACTTCTTTCTTCATGACTTATACAAGTTCCTCAGACTATGAGATTATGCAACTCCCGAATACCGGGGGAACAATTTGTGTGCTACCAAACATCACAACGTACAAGGGTGATTATAAAGGTGCTCTACAGGTGTCTCCGAAGGTGTTTGTTGGGTTGGCATAGATCGAGATTAGGATTTGTCACTTCGTGTTTCAGAGAGGTATCTCTGGGCCCTCTCGGTAATACTCATTACTATAAGCCTTGCAAGCATTGTAACTAATGAGTTAGTTGCGGGATGAAGTATTACAGAACTTGTAAAGAGACTTGACGGTAACGAGATTGAACTAGGTATTGAGATACCGACGATCGAATCCCGGGCAAGTAACATACCGATGATAAAGGGAACAACGTATGTTGTTATGCGGTTTGACCGATAAAGATCTTCATATAATATGTAGGAACCAATATGAACATCCAGGTTCCGCTATTGGTTATTGACCGGAGACGTGTCTCGGTCATGTATACATAGTTCTCGAACCCGTAGGGTCCGCACGCTTAACGTTCGATGATGATTTGTATTACGAGTTTACGTGATTTGATGACCGAAGATTGTTCAGAGTCCCGGATGTGATCACGGACATGATGAGGAGTCTTGAAATGGTCAAGACATGAAGATTGATATATTGGAAGGTTATATTCGAACACTGGAAGAGTTCCGAAGTGTATCAGATATTTCTCGGAGTACCAAGAGGTTACCGGAACCCCCCGGGGAGTATATGGGCCTTATTGGGCCCTAATGGAGAAAGAGGGCAGCAAGCAAGATGTAGGGTGCACCCCCCTAGGCCCAAACCGAATTGGTTTAGGGATTGGGGGGCCAGCCCCCTCCTTCCTTCTCTCTTCCTCCTCTTTCCTCCCTTTTCCTAGTAGGACTAGGAAAGGAGGAAACCTACTACTACTAGGAGTAGGAATCCTCCTCCCTTGGGCGCTCCTCCTCCTAGGCCGGCCCTCTCCTCCTCCCCTCCTTTATATACGGGGGAGGGGGCACCCCATGGACAACACAAGTTGACAATTGTTTAGCCGTGTGTGGTGCCCCCCTCCATAGTTACACACCTCGGTCATATCGTCTAGTGCTTAGGCGAAGCCCTGTGCCGGTCACTTCATCATCACCGTCACCATGCCGTCGTGCTGACGAAACTCTCCCTCAACCTCAACTGGATCAGGAGTACAAGGGACGTCCCCGAGGTGAACGTGTGCTAATCGCGGAGGTGCCGTACGTTCGGTGCTAAGATTGGTTGGATCGTGAAGACGTACGAATACATCAACCGCGTTGTCATAACACTTTCGCTTTCGGTCTACGAGGGTACGTGGACACACTCTCCCCTCTCGTTTCTATGCATCACATAGATAGATCTTGCGTGATCGTTGGAAGTTTTTTGAAATTACCACGTTCCCCAACAGATCTCCCCCTCAATTGCCCCGCGCCCGCCGTTGCCTACCCCTCCTCCCTCTATGCCGCCGTCACCTCCTCCTCCTCCTCCCTGGACTCGGTAATCCTTCGCCGGCCACCCTCCTCCCCGCCCCCTCCTCCTAGATCCGTGTTCCCTCCACTCCTTCGTTCACCGTCGGCCGACCCCTCCTCGCTCCGCCTTTCGCCTTCCTCCTCCGTCCTCCTTCCTCATCCCTCCTCCAGTCGCCTCTCCTTCTCCCTCCTCCCTCCTCCGTCCACAACCCCTCCTCCCTGCTACATTTTGATTTAGTAGGCTAGTTAAAATGTAACATTTTGATTTAGTTGATATGATTTAGTTGATTTAGAACATTTTGATTTAGTTGATTTAGTAGGCTAGTTGATATGCAACATTTAGAGAGAGATATGACAGAGTTTTTAGTTGATATGATTAACTGATTAGTAAAAATTTAGACATAGTTGATAGTTTTTAGTTGATATAAGCCTCTGGTCATATATAACACTTTGATATAGGATAGTTTCTAGGGTTTTTGTGTTGCTCACAATCACTACAAAAAAAGACACATCCGTGACATTTTGGGCCGAACGAAATTTTTTTGTCATACTTATGACACTTCTATGACGATAATTGTGACAAAACCCGGTATCATCATAGATGTGGTGGGATCCTACTTCTATGACAAAAAATCATGACAGAAAATGGGCTTTTCGTCCTGGGCGGGCCGGAGATGTAGCTGCATGACATTCTTTGGGCCATCCATGACGGAAAAAACCGTGGTAGAAGCGAGGGCGAGGAAAATTTCGGGGAGTTCCGGGTTACGGTGGGTGGTCGAGGGCCGAGCGATGCGCATTTCTCTCATACACGTACGCGTGTGTGTGCGAGGCGTTGGGCTCTAACTGAACCCGAGCGAGGCGCGCCTAACTGAACCCGAGCGATTGCACTGCAGGCTATGCGTTACTGAACCCGAGTGATCGAGCGATTCCTTCGCTACTGCTGCTAACTGAAGCCGATCGATGCTGCCTCTGGATGAACAGTGAGCGTTGCAGGGGGGTTTGGATGAACAGTGAGCGTTGCAGGGGGGGTTGGATGAACAGTGAGCGGTGGGAGTGGATGAACAGGACCCGTGGCGTTGCCTCTGGATGAATAGGACCCCGATCGATCGAGCCGGTTGGGGCTGGATGAACAGGACCCCGTGGAGGGCTGGATGAACAGGACGACCCTGTGGAGGGATGGATGAACAATAGATGATGGAGGGGTGGATGAACAGTAGCCCGTGGAGGGGTGGTTGAACAGGAGCCCGTGGAGAGGGGTGGTTGAACAGTAGCCGGTGGAGTAGTGCGCGGTGGAGGCTGGATGAACAGGAGCCCGTGGATGAATAGTCGCAGGTGGAGGCTGGAGGAGGTCGATGGTGGATGAACAGTAGCCCGTGGAGGCTGGAGGAGGTCGACGGTGGAGATGAATAGTATCCCGTGGAGTCCCGTTTTGCGGTACGCCACACCCCTCCCGATGAACAGGACCCCCATTTCGACCATAGCACTCGAACACAAGTCTGTTTCGTCCATTTTGCGGTATGCCACACCCCTCCCGATCAACAGGACCCCCGTTTCGACTGTAGGAGGTACGTTTCCTCCATTTTGCGGTACGCCAGACCCCTCCCGATGAACAGGATCCCATTTCGAACGTGGCCGATCGAACACAAGGCCGTTTCCTCCGTTCTGCGGTAAGCCAGGCCTCGTTTCCATCGCCTATTCTGTCCAAGCCCTCCCGATGAATACGACGATGCATTCCGTTCCGACCCAGCCAGTTGGCTCCCCATGAACACGACGACGACGCTGTTTCTCCGTTCCGACCCAGCCATGTACACGAGCCCTGGCCATACGTATGCGCGAGTAGGCGTTCGAGACCCCGCCCGTATGTACATGGCCGTATTTTCTTTCTTGCACCCTGGCCGCTGTATGTACGTGTACATGCTACGTGCGCGCCTCTACTACGGCACGCGCACGCCTCTACTAAGACACGTGCGCGCCTCTACATCCATCAGTATGTACGTACATGTTCGCGACCAGAATGACAACGCTACATACGCTTCGACCATGTGGGTCCCGACTGTCAGGCACTTGCGTGCGAAGATGTAGATGGTGGGTCCCATCAGTCAGGGGGGCGAATCATTTTTTTCCCGGACGCACTTCCTTGCATGCGAAGATGTAGCTGGTGGGTCCCAGCAGTCAGGGGGCGAATCATTTTTTTCACGAAATACGGTGGCCCATCCGGTGGGTCCCTGCTGTTGGAGGAATAATTATTTTGGGCGTAATAAGGAGGCACTTCCTTGCGGCTGCTGGTGGACCTAGCTGTCAGCCTCTCCACGTACAGTACTCTTCCGATGGAAGTCGGTCGTTGACCACATTGACCACGCCGCGCCAAGAGCACCACGGCGGTGGACGACGGCAAGGCCTAGGAAGGGGATGACGCGGAGCCGGGGAAGACGCAGCAGTGGATGCCCACGCGAAGAGGAGTACGAGGGTTCACTGGTTTGGCTGCGGTGTGAGGCTGCCGTCGCTGCAGAATAACATGGGGTGTGGGTGAGTAGAGGGATGGCCTGGCTAGAGGTGGGAGTAGTAGGGGGCGGTGAGGCCTCCGCGGCATCACAGCTGCCCACGGGAGGCAGGAGCATGCGGCACGACCGACGCTGCTTTGGGCGGCTGGAGCATGAAGACCAGAGGTTGAAGAAGCACTATGGCCGTTGGATGGACATCGTACGGTCACTGGAGCTAGAATCGTTCATATTGACTAAGTTGACAAAGCCCTTCGTCCCCGTCAACTTAGTAGGCCCACAAGTCAGCCTCCCACCAAGGTGAGTCCCAGCTAGCAGGGGGAGTATTCATTTTTTTGTGCGTAATAAGGAGGCATTTCCGGTGGGTCCGAGCTGACAGCGGGGGGAACGTTTTTTTTCGCGAAATACAGAGGCCCTTCAGGTGGGTCCCAGCTACCAGGTGGAGGAATCATTATTTTGCGCGTAATATGGAGGCATTTCCCTGTGTGGGCCCCTACTGTCAGCCTCTTCCGATGGCTGTTGTTTGTTGACCATGTTGACCTCGCTGCGCCGAGAGCACCAACGCGGTGGACGAGGGCGAGGCCTAGGAAGAGAACCACCCGGAGTCGGCGAAGCCACCACAGCGGATGCCCATGCTGAGGGGAGTACGAGCGCTGACTGGTCGGCTGCGGGGTGAGCCTATCGTCGTCGGAAAATAACAGGATGTGTGGGTGGTTAGAGGGATGGCCTGGCGGCAGCACAGCAAGCCACGGAGGAGGGAGCAGGCAGTCCCGCCGGCGCTGGTTTGGGCGGCTGGAGCAGGAAGATCAGAGATTGAAGAAGCACGGCGGCCGCTGGATGGACATCCAACAGTCACTGCTGTGTGTTGACTAAGTTGACAAAGCCTTGCGTACGTGTCAAAATTTTTTTTAGGACAGCGTCATCGTCAACCTAGTAGGCCCAGAAGTCAGCCTCCAAATCTGTGGAAAACAACATACAACCCATTAGGCATTATTTTCAATAATTTACAGCCCATTTGCTAATTCTTAAGGATATTTGAAGCCCATATTCTTTTTATTAGCATTACAGACCATATATTCTGGGCACTGCTAAAAAATTCAACGGAATTTTGCATATTTCGGTGGGGTCCGAACTCTTTTAATCACGAAATTTCGAGTCACGTTAAAAATAATTTTCAAAAAATTATATCAAAATAAAATTTAAAAAACAATTCTCCGCAGAAAAAATGAATGAAATTTAGAATCTTAACTAGCAAGATGCCCGTTCGTTGCACGGAACATGAAGATGCATTTGTATGAGTAGTTTATCTTGTGGGAGAAAAGATGATATTTTAATGTAATTGCCAGTTGGCTTTGGTTTTTATCTATACTATCTATACTACTATATAGTGTACGAGTTTTCAATAGGAGCGGGCAATCAATCCTAACCATTTGTGTCCTAGATCCAACGGCTGAAAATAGTGGGATTCGCAGTGAACAGTGCATGGTTGTTGCATCCATCATGTTCTAGAATGAACCGCCTGATACTTCTCAAGAGATGTGGCCCAAACTGATTCCTCTTTGGGCCAGACATGTTGTAGCTTGAGGTTGGGAACGAGTTGAGCCTAAAAAATGGTTTTGAGGGAGAAACATAAAGTAAAGTTAAATTAATTTTTAATTCTTTTCTTTATTAACATTTTTTGCAGGATTCTTTATTAACAAATTGTGGGGATTGCATATATTAATTCGTACTTTCTTTATAATAAATTTATTTCAGCATCTATAAATCAAGAATTTTTTGCTTTGAATCAATCAGTAAGCTATGTTTTTCCCTACCAAAACTCACCCCATAAAGTTAAAACGTGCATTGCACGTGCATACATACTAGTAAGAGTAGAGAGTAGAGAAATCCTAAAAAAATGATATTTTAATGCAATTGTTGGTTGGCTTTGGTTTAAAAATTTACAACCCATTTCTTACAACTTATAGCCCATTTTCTAGGGAAGCCCATTTCTTACAACTTACATCCCTCCTCGTCTTGAAAGATTTGCAGCCCAGCAGGGCTGAGAAAAGCAAGTAGGCCTCGGTTTTGGTATGCTCCAAAAAAAGAACTGGGCTAGCCAATTTCAGAAAGAAAAAATATATCAACTGGGCTCGTCATGTGCTTAATAAAAGCGTAAGCGTGGGCTAGACGGGCCACAGCCCCCGCACAGCGCGCAGTTGAGCTCCGTCTCTGAAACTAAAAAACAACTGGGCGAGCTGCTGAGTCCCTGGTGTTATCCGCTCGTTGTGTAATTTTCTCGTTTATTGACTACATTGACAATGGCGTGGGACCTAGTTGTCAAACAATTAGGAGGAAGTATTTTTTTGGCTTGTAATAACGAGGCACCTGCTTGCGAAATGCAATGACCCTGGTGGGTCCCTACTGTCAGCCTCTCCACTACAGTCATCTCCTGATTCCTCTTGGTTGTCGACCATGTTGACAACGCCAGACGGCGGCGGGCACAGCGAGCGAACCAAGGCGGAGAACGACGGCAAGGCCTCGTACGGGAACGAATAGCAGCCGTGGAAGATGCAGCAGTGTAGTGGCAGGTGGAGGGGAGTACGAGGGCAACAACATGCAACTCAAGCATACAAATGGTACAAAAAGCCCAAGGATTAATTGTTCATCAAATTTTTAGACAAAACCCAGATTGAACATGACAGTAACATCTAAGCCAACCACTCTTTTTTGCAGTCACAAACAAATGGATCGGTCTGATCCATAAAATCAACATCTTGTGCAAAAACATTTATTCCAGGATGACTACAAGTTGTTATAAATAGAAGCCGAGCATGTTTAGAAGCCCATTTGTCCACCTGCAACTTCTTTTTTTGCTGTTCAACATGTCCGTCCGTGAGAAATCTCTTGCTGTAAAAATTAAGCCTCATGGACAATAGTAACCTTGCATTCAACAGGAAGAATGTGACAAAGCTTCTGTTTGCCTGCTTGGATGCATATCGTCCCATCGTTATTGCCCTCAAACGAATGTCATGAGAACTGAGAAAATCCTTGTGCTTATTACGCCACCGATTGGTTATATGTTTTTCTCCATGTGGTTCTGCCTAAGTAGACATGAAGATTGAAAACAGTTAAGGTCTGAAAAAAGAGTATGTCGAAAGAACGACAGCTGAACAGTTAATTCTAGTACAATATATACGGGCTTTCAATGTGCATGAAATCATCACCTCTAGGTATAAATTCTCCAGAGATCGAAAGCATCGCAGCAAGCCAATCATTATGTCCAGATCAAAACTATACATTCTGATATATATGATCTTGACAGAATCCAGCAGCATTGATAGGCTATCAATGGACGAACTCTTCATTGAGCATATAACATAATATTAGTACCCAAAGTGTACTCCAAGATGATATAAAACTTATGCGCACAAATGAAAAAGGCAGCATATGATTACAAATGTGTAGATGATAATATATGGTACCTGAAAAAGTGAGGAGCCAAACACCAACTCCTTGTGATTATTAAACGGGTCACGAATTACACCCAAGGTCTCCAGTTTGGGCGCAGAGACGACAGTTATTTGTGAAGGTGTATAACAATTATGAAGGAGCAACCTTTCAAGTGAAGGGGCATCTTCGATGATGAGCTGCTGTCCTTTAAAACAAATTCCAATGCTTTTAAGGTGAGGCGACTTTATTTGGAGACAACTGATACTGATTTCTATTCCCAAAACAATCAGCAAGCACTCCAGGGCAGGGCAACTGGAGTGGATGATGCTGTGCAGTGAGGCCTCCGACAGATAAACCACCATAAGCGAAAGTTTTTTTAGCAGTGGGAGTCGAAGCATTTGTACCAAATCGTCTGGTAGATGGCACCGGGCGAAGGTGGCGGTGTGGAGAGAGGAGGAAAACCGTGAGATGGAAAACGGTGGTGTGGGCACGAATTCTTGGTGTGTTCGTGGTATGAAACTTTTGTAGTAATGGTACAACTCAAACTGCTGGAGTTTTCCGAATTTAGGAGATGTCAGCCAAGCATCCACATTGCCGGGTATGGACAGCAGGTAGCGTGTCGGGATGCAGAGGCATTGAACAGGGCCCCGCTGGTGAGAAGAGACGATGGCTCTGAGGAGATCAAATTCAGGAAGGACAGATATCTGACGACAGTCGAGATTGAGGGGTGCGGTGCGCCATAGAGAGCGCCACCGAGTTGAGAGGACTTGTGTGCGGCAGCAATCCTTGGTGGGGAGAAGCGATATGATCTCCTCAAGGATGACGTCCGGGAGATCGCTGATGGGGTCCACCGGAGATTCTACCAGTTCCTC
>NC_057799.1:93813529-93830128 GCF_018294505.1 Triticum aestivum
GCCGCTTCTCCCCGCGCTACCGGGTGCGGGATCTACAACCGGCATCGCCACTGGCTCGAGCCTCATCTTCTTGGCGCTGGGGCCAGCCGACTCCATTTTCCTTGTGGGCGTCGCGCCGAGCTCACGGGTTTGAGCAGAGTAGCCAGAGACGAGCCTAGTGGCAGTGCGAGTGGGGAAGAAGGAGGGCTGGGGATTTCTGTAGGAGTGGAAGAAGAGGAGCAGGCGTTTTCTGTACAAGTGAGGAAGAAGGTGAGAGGGGTTTTCTGGACGAGTGAGGAAGCACTAACTACTCGCTTTTTCCCAAGAACCGCTCTCTTCTTTTGCGTTGCTGCATTGGAGCTGGCGCATGGACTTGGCTGACTGGCCATGCATGCAGGATGCATGTGCCCGCCGGCCACTGCATGCGCCTGGTTTGTTCTAGGCCTATTTAATAGGGTGGTTATGGAGTAAATTAAGGACATTTATTTTCTCTATGTGCATCCACCAAATTAGAGGATGCAGTACTGGATGCAGACACTCACATTAAACTAAGCTTCAGAAGATACGGTATGCATACTAACATTCAGAAGAACAAAAGTTCAGCATGTCTATGCATCTCAATGATTCACCATACTATAACCAATACAAAGCTATGAGAAGGTGTGGAAATAAAGAAAATCGGTCGATGCTTCTCTAAGCAAAGGGCCTCCCTGCTCACGCATTAATTTCCTAGGCATGCTTGTTTCTTCTCAATGTTGCGAGCACTTTGAGCATGTGGGCAACTCCACAGCTAGCTAGCTGCCTCATCTTGCAATTGATGCTAACACATTTGCAGCAAACACATGAGGCAATAGAGATGACTCAACATGAGTCCATATTGTGCAGTTCCCCTGAAATCATATTCATTGTCCTGAATATGAAAAGATAGGAAAACAGTAGCTATACTTAAACGCTGTTGCAAAACAGTAGCACATATTAATAACTCGGCATGACAAAACACAATCATCTGGACGAAGGGGATACTGACCTGCCTGAGGAAGATTATATATAATCTCATAAGTCCTTGGTTGATTTCCACCTTCGGCTGCACTGCTTGTTTGCTCCTCCACACATGACAGGATCGTTCCG
Organism: Triticum aestivum; assembly: GCF_018294505.1. Lineage (NCBI taxonomy): Eukaryota > Viridiplantae > Streptophyta > Magnoliopsida > Poales > Poaceae > Triticum > Triticum aestivum. The sequence continues at coordinate 93,814,637 of NC_057799.1, forward strand.
CACTGCATTCAGCAAGTCAACGTACAAATAAGCTAATTTCATCTTGCGGTGGTCATTGTACCTAGTTACGAATGTAGGAATACCTGGAACACCATGAGGTTAGCTGATAGCAGGTAGATGCAGCCATATAAATTTTGTGCGGTGCTACCAAAATTGAGGTTTGTATCCCTTCCCGTTATGAGAATTCTTCTTGAAGTTGGTAGAATGTGACGGCTTGTTCTTTGCATCAAACTTGCCTTTCCCCTGAGATTTGTTCTTGTTGTTTTAGGGCTGGTTGGGCTGGAAGTTCTTCTCGTGTACCATGTGGGCACTAGAAGCTCCCTCAGCGACCCGAGCACGTGTGTCTTTTGCTCTCGCCTTCTCCTCAAAATCAAGAGTGCTAATGAGATCCAAAACAGAAAACTCATGTCTCTTGTTTTTCAGAGAAGTAGCAAAATCGTTCCACCAAGGTGGAAGCTTGGAATGATCGTCCCAGCAACAAATTTGTCCGGCAACACACACTTAAAGTACTCAAGTTCCTTAGAGAGTGACTGTATCTCATGAGTCTGCTGAACAACAGAGCGCTCATCGGTCATCTTGTAGTCACAGAATTGCTCCATGACGCACAACTCGTTGCCAGCACCTGAGGGCCCAAACGTGGCCTCGAGCGCAGCCCACATGTCTTTGCCGCTGTCAAACGACATATACGAATCCACAATGGATTCGACAAGAACACTCAGTAGGGCGGCTTTCAAGAGGGTATCCATGTTCTGAAAAGCTTCCTGCTATGTAGGATTAAGATCACCCTGAGGCTTACCCTTAGTGGCGTCATAGCAGTACATGATCTGAAACCAATATACTGGTCTTGTGCGCCACCTTTTATATTGCACCCCCTTAAAAGTAGGCGGCTTCAAAAGCGCAACAAAACCACTTGGAGTAAATTGCCTGTAATCAGGTTTTTGGATTGGATTGTTCAATATATGAGCAATTTAGTATGAGATTTAATCCGAATGAGTAGTAAATAGATCATGACGACAATTGCAAACATCAAAGTAATGATGTGGACTAAACCAGGAGGACAGAATCACATACTGTACAGCGGGAGTAGAACCGATGTGGTTGATTTTGTCACTCATGTCGTTGATGAAGAGGTTACCGAGGTCGGGGAAGAAGGCTGTCATTGAGGAAGTCGTTGCTGGCAGCAGTCAGAAGAGCGTGCTCCCCAAAAACCTGATCGCCCCTCTCCCGTACAGGATCACGAAAGGCGGGGTTCGGAGGACTGCTGTCCCTTCTCACGGTGCACGCCGGAAGGAGGGCTGGAGAAGAATTGCGTGGCGGCGCTAAGAACTGGAACGGTGCGAAACCATATGATACAGCGGCGGCTAGGGTATAATAGTAGGCCTTTGGCCCCCAAACCCCACGTCCAAGTCAATAATAGCTCAAAAAAGTCAATAATAGCCCCCACCAAGGTTTGTCTCGAAAAAAATGGAGAAATTAAGGCGTCCGTTAGTCCCTTTAGTATAAATACTATATCATTAATAATGGCCCCACCTTTTGTCTCACAAAATATGTTGGAGTACAACCGGCTACACGTTTACAATCCGCTTCTCTTCTCTCTCCTTCAACTAAGCACAAATACTATATTTAAATCCTTATAGCCTGCATATGTCATCTAATTGTAGTACTTACTCTAAAGTTACTCTCCACTGTGTAGTCTGAAATGCCGGGCGTGCAGCGGGCGGTGCCCTCGGTCGGTGCACCGCTTCAACGGCGGAAGTAGTGAGAGGTCGCGTCGCCCTGACTTGCCATCAATGTGGAGCGGCGGGCTCAGCTGGCGCTGGGCGGGAAGCGCGCGCGGGAGGGGGGAGGGGTTTTGGTTGGGCCAAGAAGGTGAGAAGCCAACTTGGGATCGGTCCGGACGGGGAAATATCATGTGCTCCCATACTCTGCATATGACACTAGTCTATGTGACTACTCCCTCCTTTCCGGTTTATAATAATATGTTACAGTATAAGTTACTCCCCACTATGACCAGCCTTGGCCTCTCCCAGTGCTCCACCATCTATAGCTGCTAAGCATGCCACGTAGGCATAAAATATGATGTGGCACCAATAAATTAAGCACCTATGCATTGAAGACTTGAGTTACTAATCATTTAATGCACTTAGCACCTCATCTAAGAGCATGGTTAATAGTATAGCCAGCTGCTGGCTATAAGCCAGTGCCATGTCATCTACAGCCCATCTTATAGTCAACATGTACAATAGTAGATCAAAAGAGTGTACTACTTTTTTATTATGTGGCCCACCTTTCATTCTCACAGAGTGCCTAAGAGCACGTGCTAGAGCTGGCTCTTTACGAAGAGCTCGCTTACCTTCTCTCTCGTCTTCTCTTTCCTCCAACTAAGCAGAAATATACTAGTTTATTCCTTATAGCCCGCTGACTCAACTCTATTGTACTTGCTCTAAGCACATCTAAGCACTTACTAGCACCCCCTTGACTGTGGACCTTGACGGTGTGCGTCACCTTGTGTCTCATAATTTTCCTCGTCATCATCTGAGTCCTAGAATATCTCACCCACACCATCATTAGCATGCAGCCGCCTTGATAGACAACATGCGCAGAAGGAGTAGAGGCGACTGGGGACGCACCACCACCACGTCGTGGGCACTCCGTACATGCTCGTGTGCGTGCAGCGTGCATGTTTTTCCATCGGTGCTTGCTCTAAGGCCGAGGCTGCGGTCGTCTTCGTCTCCGACTAGTAGTTGAGCAACAACGGCAAAGAGGTGCTGCAAGAGATGCGTAGGCGCCGTTGCTTGTGAGCTTCGCCATAGCACGACGAACCGAACGTCACCGCGGATGGCGCACGCCTCCATGCAGCCGAGTGTGTGCGCATGCATGTGTTATTCACGTGCATTCTGCAGCCGATCGTGTGTGCATGCACGTGTTGTGTACGTGCGTTGTGTGCTCCATGCTGTGCGCGTATGTGCATGAGTTGGATCGGATGGAGTTAGTGTGTTGGCTTGTGTACATGCGTGGCTGCATGCGTCCTGTACATGCGTGGCTTGTTGCGTGGTTATCAATAATTCAATATAAACTACTCCCTCCGTTCCTAAATATAAGTCTTTCTAGCCATTTCAAATAGACTACAACATACGGATGTATGTAGACATATTTTAGAGTGTAGATTCACTCATTTTGTTTCGTATGTAGTCCCTTATTGAAGTCTCTAAAATGACTTATATTTGGGAATGGAGGGAGTATAAAACATCTTCAACTTAGCATCCTGATGTACTGTTTCTAGTGGTTAGCAAAAAGTTCATGTACTTTTATTTGTTTATAGGTGGGCAGGCGGCAAAAAACAGGGGAAAACGCGCAAGGTTCCTTGCAGACGCTCCACCGCGAGGTTCCTTGCTCCTTCTCGGTCGTCGGGAATCTATGCTCTTCAACTCTTTTCTTTTACGTGAGCTTTGTTCATCCTTTTCCCAACACGCGAGACATCTAGCATCAAGGTGCACATGTCACGCAAGAAAATGGAGATAATCAGATAAGCAGTGTGTAAGTGAGTCGTTCACTTCGATGGCACCTACACAATATTTTTTCTCCTCGATGGCACATGAATAGTGCATGTACTCAACGATGGAGCACGGGATGGTAGCAATGACATGGTCAACCCTTTTCTGGAGAGAGTACGTACTACTAAATAACTTTGATGTGTCCCGTCAACTCGCAGAACGACGAGAAGCTTGATTACGCCTTCTCCCTCACCAACGCGTGCGCGGTGGCTCGCAGCACGAGGAGAAACTTTTGCTTACAAGAAGTGGACGTGCAGCAGTTCATTTGGTGTCAGATTGCCAGAAGTACTACTGTAGAACCATCGACTTCCGGAAGAGGCGAAGAGCCAAGCTCAAAGGTCACCTACTAACCTTACGCTAGGCGTAGTGGGAGTAACATAAGTAGGGGTACCTCCTTTTTCTTATTCTAGAAACAACCACACGCGAATATCTTTTTTTTTTGAAAAACTCCACCCATATATTGATCAAATAACAATAGTCTTACAATCGTTCATTACATAATTAGCCACGCAGGGCGGAACAGAATTACACAGAATACCATCGGACATGGTATCAAAACTAAATTTTGCTATATCATGCACCGCCTTGTTTGCGTGCCTATCAATATTAACAATCTTGAGATCAACAATAAACTTGGAGGCGGTGATCGCTTCCATTTTTAGATCCACATAATGAGACCTGTCAACAGTTTCTTTCGCTAGGAAAGATGCAGCAAAGGAGCAGTCAGTTTCCAAGATAATTGGTTTGTGAAGAGAAATACCAATGTACAGCCCGACGAGGCACACACGAAGTTCCGCCTCCTCCGCTCCGGAGCACATTCGAATAAAATCCCAAGAAGACACCAGGATTTCTCCCAGATGATTCCTAGCGACAACCCCAACGCTAGCAGATCTCAAGCTCTCCACAAAACTAGCTTCAACATTTATCTTAATATACTCCCGCTCTGGAGGCTTCCAAACAGCACGATCATTTTCTTTTTGCGGACTAAGATTCTCCCCATTCCCCATCACCCCTTCCCTTTGGTGCTTTGGTCCACTTGCACACGCGAATATCGAGGTGCTGGTTTCGTAGAACAAATTTCCCGGAGTCCGTGCTCAGCCCTCCTCTATCTCTCTTCTCAGCCAGCCAGCGGACGCGCGGAGCCCATCATCTGTTTGCTCACATGCGTTCCCGCATGTCAGTGAAAACGCAAGAGGACCCACTGAACCTGCACATCTTTCACCTCGACGTGCTGGTGATGAAAAACAAATCCAATAAAGATCTTCGGTGGCCACTTTAGGAGTTACTCAAGAGTAGTAAGATTCTATTTACAGTTTAACCTAAGATGCACATCACGTGGCTTCAACTACCACTCTATTTTCTTGCATGACACGACCTGGATGCTGGATGTCGCACGTGTCGGCAAAAGGAGGAAGAACCCGACCAAATCTTCGGTTGTGCTCTCGGATTAGACTAGTTGTGCTAACTTAAAAATTTTATTGTGTACTCCCTCCTTTCCAAAATACTTGACATCCATTTGTCCAAAAATGGATGTACCGATATACTAAAACATGTCTAGATACATCTATACTTTGACAAATAGAAGGCATGTACTATTGTGGAACAGAGGGAGTATAATGGATGCAAGTTTTGGTATTGGGAAGAAGAGTACATCGATATATTGATAGAGCGCAATTTAGTAGATGTTCTAGCACTTTTAGCTAGCATAGAGGCTAGACATGAGACTAGGATGCGAGGAAGCAACGTCTACTTCTTTACACTCGAAGAAGAAAGAAGCACGCAAGATCGAGCCTCCGCAGATCAACAATGAATGCATCGAGAAGGCACTAATCCAACTTACAGGAGCATTTATGGAAGTTGGATATCTTCTAGTAGTAGTAAAATGTATTCTTGTGGTTCTTGTTTTCTTTGGTCTTGCTTTTCTAGTCAAAATTAACGTTGGAGTTCGTGCAAAACGGAGGTCCCTTTGGGGTCGTGCGTTGGAGTTGGCCTTACAAGTGGGACCGCAGTTGAGGAAACCGACTATCGGCAAACCCCCACCTCGCCAGCCGCGCGATGGCTGAAGTTAGAGAAACGACGAGGTTGAAGAGATTGCTCTAGCACAGACTCCAAGAAATATGGTGTCAGATGGATGTCGTGCTGGTGGCGTGTGCTGTACTCCTGGACGTGAATGCTTGTTCTGGCCCATGCCACCCTACTACTCCTACTACTTATATAGTACTCCTACTAGTAGTATCGAGGATTCGAGGTGCTGGTTACGTACAACGAACACATTAACATAATGCAACAGTAAAAACACCCGCCCGACGCGCGAAGCATGTGAAGCTAGTACAAATAGTGTACTACTATTGTTGATTGGCCTCATCCGATAACCTGTTGCAATGCACGTACAATTATGTATTCGGAAAATATTTTTTTGCCTCGTCGCACCACTCACTCAGAGAAGTGACTCGAAAGCCATTCATAAATTTAGTAAGTTTATCACAGGCATATTATTTTATTACATACAACAGGTCATCAATCCATATCGACAACGAGGATACATTATAGATACTAAAGTTTTCATCACACAACAAATAACAAGCAACGAAATACCCGCAAAAAAACAAGCAATGAAATGAACTTCAACTCAACCATTCCTCGGCGAAGAGTCGGTGGACGGTTGGCAGTTTTCCACGGTACACGAAGAGGCGCCCCGGCCTACACGTCCGTTTGGAAATACTAGTACTAGAAAAGGACCCGCCGTCGTCTCACTAATATGTTGGAACAGGACCACATGTCAACAAAACATGGTGTGTAATTTCTCATGAAAAATGCGATCTGGCCGCGTTGGCCCGAGGTACCGCATTAGTTTTTGTTTTTTTTAAGTTTGCCGCATTAGTTATCGACCTTTATTTTTTAACATGCAATCTGAATGGATAGCTCCTGTGGTCATCACACGTGAGCGGATATAGTGATGGTTGATTCGCCCGAGCAACTTATTACTCTGGGAATATGGGAGTACCAGCGGATTAAAGGAACAGAGAAATGATGGTTGCTTCGTCCGAGCAACTTACTGTGGCGAAGGTGGGGCTCTGTGATTTGACTGCTCACTAGTCATTACTACTACGGCATAACGACTGGGGTGAATCTTTCCCTGAAGTTGTGTTGTGCACTCAATATTGCTGCATGGCAGGGGGAGCCGGATGAAGGATGTCCAACATGTCGGCGAAACGAAGTTGAATTGTTTCTGGCATTGCTATCAATCCTTCAGGATTTGTTTATATGTACGCATAATTTTAATGAAATTGTACTGTGATGCTATGAAGGTTTCAACTTTGGTTCCCGCAGGAAAAAAAGGTTTCAACTTATGATTCATGTGTCTTGCCTCGAGATTATCTCGTTACAACATTCCATCAAATACAAATGAAACTACCATCGCTAATGCATCTCAATGGTTCGCAGATCATCGCCAATATTCACATCACAACTGAAGACAAAGTTGTGAGAAGGTGTACAAATAAATAAAAAAATATAATTGATCGATGCTGTTCGTAGGCATGGCTCCATTTCCTTGGCACAGTTTTCATTGCTTGGCAGCTAGTTTCACCCAGCTCTGTAGACAAAAAAGAGGTGTATGAAGGACACCACAATCCGATCATTTTGTGCAGCTCCACTAAAATCGAGCGGACCATCCCTGTTTGCAAAGATATCCAGTCAGTGTGATTAAAATAATAGTGGCACTAGATGATGAAACATAACACACATAAATAGAAGCCGATCACCTCTACGATCTCTCTTTAGGACTAACTTCTTGTTGGAGAAGATTAGGCACGGAGTTGGATGAGGAGGATAGCAAAACCAATCTCCCTTTCCGCAATCCCACAGAAATGTAAAAACGTTGCCCATGTGACATTTTGGCGGAACTGCACAAAACACTCTTTAGAAAAAAGTGATTTGTGCAGTTCACCAAAAGGTCGCAATAGCAACAAGGTGAAAATGGATAGCCCTGTTTGCAAAAGGAGGTCAAAAGGAAACAATTACTGCCCAATAACACGAGTTGAAGACTCATACGCCGACAAAAAAGAAGCATGTTCCATATAATAAGGGAAAGATAGCACATGGTGGTTTATCAAAAATGGTTTGAGGACGAGATTGCAAGATGGAAAGTACGCCGGCCGAGATACGATTTAAGCAAACAACTAAAGAAGATCCACATGCAGCAACGTGGGAAGATGGGAAGTGGAGCAAGGCCGGAGGAAGCTGTACCTGAGGGTCGTCGGGATGTTACTAGGAGGGCGCCGGCGGCCGGTATCTGCCCATATTGCGGCAGCGAGCAAGTGGCGAAGGCCCTACCGCGCCGGAGCTTGGTCAGAGAGAACGGCGGGTACCACAGATCGGGACGTGCTGCCTCAACACCGTCGAACGGAGAGACGATGCACATCCTCCCTTTCCGCCGGCGGATGGGATGCGGCTGGATCACAGACCAACGCTGAGAGAGAGAGGCCACGGCCGCCTTGTGTGAGATGGTGTGACGAGAGATAAACCCATTTTGTCATTTTCCCCACGGCAATCATTTTATATTCTGTACGTGCCATTGAGGAATATATAACTTTATTTAATGCTAACGCGTCAAGTCGAACTTTGTTCCGTCTAGGCGTGGTACCCGACCCTCCTTCGAGTAAACAACCGCTACACGCGTCAAATGATCACGTGGGCTGCCTTTTCATACAGAAACGAACTCCACCAAGTACCCGCGCGGGTGTGGCCGGGAACGAGACGTGAGTACGTGCGTCCTGCGTGCACTTCTTCTTTAGGTGCAGGTACGTACGTGGGTGGGTGTGAGAGAGATGGTTTGTGCGAAACAGAGGCAATGTGTTGATGATATCTCAAACAAAAAACGTAACATATGCAATGTGTGTGAAACGGAGTCATGGACGTGAGATATCGATAGAATTGAAAACAGGGATGAAGTGTGTGGCTGCGCGATCGATAAAGAGTGCCATTGAATTTGTGTTTGCCCATGTCAAAGATACTGGGCGGCTGGCCTACTGGAATTTGAGAGGGCAGAGGTGCAGTTTTTCTCTGTGGCATGGATACATACCTACAACGTTCGACTATCGGTGTGTGTGGGGGGAGGGGAGGGGGCAAAGACCGATCGACTAGTATATGTGTGGGGAAGGAGAGAGACATAGCTATGTATTGAGGGAGATCGATCGACATCCATGGATATGTGTAGCAGAGGAATAAGGTTGGGAAAAAGACAAAGGTAGAGCGTCGGAGGGTTGGTGGTGGAGTGGCGTCTCACAAATGGTGGGAGAGGCCTGCTAGACAAACGGAGGGTATGAGTGCAATATCAATAAGAGAGGGCGGGGGATGTCTATGTGTCTATGCACGTGCGTGTGAGAGACGGGTCAGGAGGTATTCAAGGATGATGAGGGTAGAAGATATGGTTGTGGTAAGCATACGTAACTACATAGGAAGATCAACCGTCGTGTGTCCGAGAAAGGGATAGACATAACTAGCGAGGTAAGTGTATCGGTGCTTGGTGAAAATGAATAATAGTCGACCTGGCTATATGTAGGGAGATCAGTTCATATACACTCCTGCATGTGTTAGAAGCAAATAAGGTCTGGAGAGACAGACAGGGGGAGAGGGTGCAGCTAGGAGGTGGTGCGAGAGGCCTACCATCACTAGAAAAAAAATACACTTCCGTGTATACGTGTTTGTCACAGTAGGTCGCGTTTTTTGTCATGCATGTACATCCATGACAAATTTATGACAGAATCAAGATAGTCATACCTGTGCTGTCGTAGAAGTGTTCCATGACATTACCAAAATTATCATCACGGAAGTGTCCACTTCCATGACGATAAATCGCGCGTCACATAAGTGCTTTCGTCAAGGGTGACCGACACGTGGCATCCACCGTAACGGAACGCCGTTAAGCTATCGGGTCGGGTTTTGGATCCGATAACCCGTTAACAGCCCCGACCAATGGGGATTTTCCACTTGTAAAATCATCATTGGCTGGAGGAAACACGTGTCGGCTCATCGTTGGGACAGGTGTCATCCACTCATTGGACAGAAGGCGCCTATGATACGTCGACACGTGGCACGGGCCAACAGAGGCCCATTCCTATGAAAAGGCCGGCCCGTTTGACTTGGTTAAAAGGTGGCGGGCCGGCCCATGGAAAGCCTGTTAATGGCCTATTCGCATATAGCCCATTTACAGCCTGCTAACCCATGGCCCGTTACGCCCTATCCGAATTAGGCCCAGTAGCGTCATCTGGGCCATCCAATATGATTCCAACCCGTTTTCACTTCTGGCCCATGTACGGCCCATGACGTCTTTCGGCCCATATGAGGCCCTATGTAACTCTTGGCCTATTAACGACCCGTGGTGAAACTGGCACGCAATGAACAGTGTATCACTTTACACCCATTAATGGCCCGTCGTGAAACTGGCCCGTAATGAACAGTATATCACTTTATACCCATTAAGGGCCCGTTATGCAGTTGGGCCGTTTCCAACAAATGTTATCTTTCGGCCTTCTCAGAGCCCATTTATTCTTGGGCTCATTTCCAGCATTCGTTTACTTCCGGCCCGTTATTGTCATTTTCTGCTTGTGGGCCAAATTCAGCCCGTGGTTACATCGGCCCATTTGTGGTCCGTTAATACGTTGGGCCATTTTCATAGCGTCATCAAATACGGCCTATTAACGATGGCCCGTTATGGTCATACGGCCCCGTATAAGGCCCATTGATGATACGGCCCGTATATGGCCCATTGTTTCTACGGCCCGTAGAAGGCCCATTGTTTCTACGGCCCGTAGAAGGCCCATTGTTTCTACGGCCCGTAGAAGGCCCACTGTTTCTACTGCCCATAGGAGGCCCAGTGTCACTACAGTAAATATTAGCCCATGGTTATTGTGGCCTAGTTTTAAAAAATAGGTTATTGCAGCCACTAGCAAACCGCGGAAAAAGAACTGCACTGACTACAAGCAAACAAATAAACAAGACAACAAGGAAATAAATAAGCAAGCAACTTATGCTAGGCTACCACGGCTATTACACATATTACATCCACTGGGCATCAAAGTTCGCCACCAGTGCAAATATAGGGAACAAAGCAGCATATCATATACACTGGTTGTCAAAGTTGGCGACCAGCGCAAATAAATGCCGCAGCAAAACAAATCCAGAACTGAAACCACTCCAGAAGATCTCAAGAAACAATATCCTGGGTACCCATAATGCTGGCAAGATGCTCAGCAAGCTTATTAACTTTCTCTTGTTTGGCGCTTAAATCCTCCAGCGCTTGCTGTTGCACCAGAAAATATGCATCTGAATTTTGCAGGGACTTCCTCAGTCCTTCAGCTTCCTGTCGCAGCACATCTGATCGATGTCTTTCAACTTGAAGTTGATACTCAACAAGACGAACTAATTCAAGAAGCGAGTTCGAAGAGCTTGTGCCAGCAGTAGTGGCCAGTAACTCGAACACTACATCAAGACAGGACTTTTGGGTTCCCTCACTATCGTCAAGATAGTTTTTATCAGCTTTCTTGGAGACCAACAGGGATGTCTCACTATCTTGAACCTTATCTGCATTACTTCCTTTACATTGGATAACGCGGTACTGTTCTCCAATATTTTGTCCGCATTCTAAAAGAGAAACAAGCAGACACATCACATGTTTACCATGTTGTATATGAAACTCATTTTGGTAAATGAGTTCAGTAGTAAAGTGGACAGGATAACAACATGAAACAAACATATATCTATGTACCATGGTCACTTTATGGTCTATATCAATCTAGTTTTTGTTGCCAAATCAAGATAGAGACACAGTTCAAATAATATTTGTTCAAGACAAAGCAGAATAGACAGAATATAAGTGTGGGTAACTATAGAGCAATAAAAACACTTGTAATGTGCATGACATGAGAACATAACTGTTTATTCAATTGAAACTGAAATCAACATAGAGCAAGTTACAACAGCAAACCAGTTAAAGAAACAGGTTTAAAACATACCTGTTGCGCCATTGGTGTTTCAATTCCATCCTTCAAATTTGAAAATAGTTGGTATGAGTAAATACAGTAATGCAAGAGCAAAGGAGTATGAACCATAGCTACAAAACCTGACCTGAGAACAAATCTTCTTCTCCTTTAAGCGTTGAGTTGGGATTCGGAGTGGTGGTCCTCGTGCTTTGGGCACTGCAGTTCCCTTACTAACTGCTCGTGTTTGGGTGCTCTGTGGTGGAGACGGTGCTGTGTCAACTGGAACTGGGTTACTATCTGCCGGGGTTGGGGTTAGAAGGGGTGTAGCTGGTTCTCTGTCCAACTGGGTAGGGGTACAATCTGCGAGAGTCTGGGTTATGTGTGGTGGATCTGGTCCTTGGGCAAGTACAACCGTGGTTCTATCTGCATCAACTGGTAGCACTATCTTTTCTGAAGACCGTGTTGTTACTCCCTTAGATACTGGCATCACGCTCTCCAATTCAAATGGTTGATAAACAAGAAAAGTAATTGAAAGTATAGACATTGTATGATAGACAGGTACAATGGATAGTGGGCAATAAAAGAGGGCATGAAATAATTCATATTTATGTTGTCTAACCAAACAGGATAGCATGACACAATTTCACATATATGATGGCTAACTAAACAGGATAGCATGACACAATTTCACATTATGATGGCTAACTAAAAAATATGGAAAGACATAGTTCAAAATATGAGACTATGTAAACAGGATGACAGGACATAACTATATAATGTGTTTATTAAATAGGTTGGCATGCCATAATTCACATACATTCATGGATAGAATGCCATAATTCTAAATATGATGACTGTAAACACTAAACAGGATGAGATGATATAACTATATGATGTCTTTATTAAATGGGTTGCCATGCCATAATTCAGATAGATGATGTGTATGTACTATGTAAACATGATGGCATGATATAATTCAAATATATGATTTATATAGTAAGCAAGTAAGAAGATGGTAATCCATATATGATGTAAAAACTAAGCAATGCAAGACAACATGCATGACATGGGTAATATAACCCTGCCAAGTATGAGCATAGACCTCAGGGGGGAAATAGGACTGGTCATCAGTCTCTGAATCCTCCTCCGAGGAGCTCTCTGTAACCAGCAAGATGTCTGCTTCAGCAGGTAGCATTGTCTGCTCTGAATACCTTGTTTTCACTCCAGATACTTCCATCACCGCTTCAAATGGCTGATGCACAGGAAGAGTAGTTGAATATACAAACGTTGTCGACAAATGGAACACGTAATACAAAAAAATGATAGCATGATATAATTCACATACATGATGATTGGTTAAACAACATGACATTACATAATTCACATATATAATGCCTTTGCAACAAGATAGCATTGTATAATTCACATATATAATGTCTTGCAACAAGATGGCAATGCATAATTCACATATATGGTAATTAGACACTGAACAGGTGGCATTCACACAAAGCATGTCTAAACTAATCAAATGACATAGCAATGTGAGACACCATACGCACGATATGAGCAACATAACCCTGCCAAGTTAGAGCATAGACCTCGGAGGGGGGGAATAGGACTGGTCATCTGTCTCTGAATCCTCCTCTGAGGAGCTATCCATAACCAGCGAGATATGCGCTTCGTCAGATAGCATAATCTGCTCTAAAGACCTTGTTTTCACTCCAGAATTTTCCATCACCGTGTCAAATGGCTGATGCACACGAAGAGCAGTTGAATGTACTAACATTGTTGACAAATGTAATATGTAACGGAAAAAAGGATGGCCTGATATAATTTACATATAAGATGACTGGCTAAGCAGGATGGCATTGCAAAATTCACATATATGATGCCCGGCTAAACAAGATGGCGTTGCATAATTCACATAAACGATGAATAAACTAAACAGATGGCATTCGCACAAACGATGTCTAAACTAAGCAGATGACATATTTGAAGTATAAAGTAAGCAATGCAAGACACCATATGCATGATATAACCAACATCAGCATGCCAAGTTAGAGCGAAGACCACAGGGGGTAAATAGGAGTTATCTTCTCCTTCCGAATCCCCCTCAGAATAGATATCTTCCTCTCGATTACAATCCGAAATGCGTGGAGGGGGGGCTGCCTTTGCGCCTACCATGGAGCGACGTCTGCATGAAATTTTATTGCCACGCAAGGCTCGTCTCTTTTGCTCTACATGTTCAGTTCCATTGTTTACAATAACTGTCATGCATAGGAATAAAACATAGTGAGATTATGTAAGGAGTGCATGCAGAAATCCAGAGTGATGGTAGCAACCTGTGGATAGACCCAAAACCAATAATAGCAGGCAGATAATGGCTTCAGTTAAAAATACAGATAATGGCTTCTTTACTGTTTGTTCCCCACCCAACATGAAACTCATAGTAGACACCGGAGATTAACCAGATAGTAGATAGATACTATTGATAGCGGCCCCGATATGTACCCCACAACCATTTAAAAACTCAAGTTTGACCATTAGTTTGGAGCTGACTCAGAGCCTAATCGGTGAACAGGACGATAAAGTAGCATGTAATATTAAGCGATGCATAACGTAAGCAGACACGAAAGAGTGCGACCTCTCTTGCGGACCCGTGTAGTCCTCGAGGTCATCTGCTCGGTTGATGATGGTAATGCAGTTTTCATGGCTGCCAGCGGCGGGGAAGAAGATCTGAGGCGGCGAAAGACAGTCCGGAGGCCGGATCCCTGCTGTGCTGGACCCTTCTGTCGTTGGAGCAGCTGAGCTGGGGTGGACGACGGCGCAGCAGGAGTGGGACAAACCACGCAAGGTTTTCTTTGACAACTATCTGTAAGAGAAGTAATTCTGTAAGGGCTCGTTTGAATTGGAGGATTCCAACAATGCAGGGATAGGAAATAGACAGGAATAGGATAGGAATGCACGTGCAAAACAGAGAATTTAAAACACACAGGATTTCTGCCAATCTGGGTGTTTGATTCACAACAATTGGAAGATCACAGGATGCAAAGAAGCATGGTGAGATTAAGTAAAACCACAAGAAAATGTACGGTTATAATGCTATTATGCTACTATCTCTTAGTCTTGTGCTTCATGAATAGGAATTTGAAAAGGAGGACAAGTGAAAATTAAAATTCCTACGTTTTTTGTTTCAAGGAGTCACTAAAGGAACAAATCCGTGTGCTCAGTGGACAATATATATAACATGTAGAGTAAAAAAGAGATGCAACAAGTGTACAACCTCTTTGGCGAAGCCATGTCAATCTCAGCGTGATTGGGTTAGCCGGTGAGGATGCTCCGGCTAACTTTGCTATCGGAGGAGGGGAAGAAGATCTGAGGTGTTTGGAGATGGAGCCCGAGGTAGTGCTCCGCTGTGATGGAGGGTTTCGTCGTTGGAGCAGCTCCGGTGAGTTGGACGACGCCGAGGCTGAAGCAGGACAAGAGAGACAACGAACAACGTTAACCTGAGTGGAATTCTAATAGCATCTCCAATACATGACATAAAATACATAACCACAAAGTGCTAGATGTAATATACATCAGCCGCTCATCTCTGAACTTAACTGTCGAAACTGAACTTAACTGTCGAAACTGAACTTAACTGTCGAAACTGAACCTAACTGTCGAAACTGAATTTTGCTATCAAAACTGAATTTTGCTGTCGAAACTGAACGCACTAGCAAGGTGAGGCTACACGTCGGTCGACTGACTTTTTCATCTCTGGTAAGTCGATTTTGCAGCCGTTGGATACGAAATCAAGGGCCCGCGGTTCATCTTCAACCTCCACCCCCCTGAGCCGCCAGCCACCACCGGCCAAACAGTAGCCCCCCGCCGCCCGCGGCCGGCGGTGCGCCGCCCCGCCCGCCCCGAAAACACTCCCCACTACCGGTCCGCCGCCGCCCCGGCCATCCCTC